>NC_139220.1:119328971-119381471 GCF_055691185.1 Crinia signifera | reverse complement strand
AGGGCTAAAGGCTCAGGAAATGGCTTTGGAGTGTGTTTGGCTGGTTTCCTCAATAATTAGTAGGAGAAGGCTAAGTGCCTTTGTATTGAAGCACCAGCTTTATATATATCACCTTTAAAGGAGGTTGGTCCACTGAGACTAATATCCATTAGCATATCCCAAAACATCCCCCTACTGAGGGCTGTCTAAGCGAGCCCTTCCCTCCCCCAAAGTCTGCTTTCAGTTTATTGACTTTTTGACACTTTACTATTTGTGTTAGGTTATTTTATATGGGCAGGAAAACACATCATATGGTTGCTTCTAAACTATACTATATAGCTATATTAATTAATGTTTGCATATACAATTTTTATTTTATTTGAGAACATAACCCTGCAACAGGTATTTGCAGAACATTTACATGTTGAAACGACAAACTGACCGTTATTTTGACTATCCGCAATTAATTTTTGTTTTCTTTCAAAAATATGCCATTGCCTGGCTGTATCCGATTACAGTGTGAAATGATGCAGGCTAATGAGCATACAGTGATCATTTCATGCTTTGTAATTATTACAGAAGTCATTATTGTGTGAGAACACTGAGATTGCTAACTCAGGAATAGCCCTTGTGTATATTGCCAGAGAGCCTTTTGTATATTGCCATAGAGAAATGATAATTGCAGCTTGCGTACTGTGGGCCAGATGCACTAAGCTTCAAAAGTGATAAAAATCATTTTTCAAACACAGTCTGTGACATGACCGGTAGGAGCTGATTGGCTGGCTGTTTATCGCTCTCCGTTTTATCACTTTTGAAGCTTAGTGCATCTTACATTTTAGCCATTAATCTGCAATGTACCTGAGCTTTTGGTATCACCACAGTACCAGTAGCTGCTCCCTCCCTTGCTCACTTCCAGATGGGACCCAGCTGCTCTAAGAATCTCCACCCCTGGTTCTCTCGGCCAGTTCACACAACTCAGTGACAAGTCTCCCAAAAAGCTGCAGCACATCACTGGAGCTGTTAGGGGTAATTAAAGTGGTAATGAAGCCATTAGCAGGCTTCTGCCAAGGTGCAACAACACTTGGGTCACATTGAGCTGGTGGGCACATTTGGTTCAGGAAGGAGGAAGGTAAAGAGGATGTTGGCAATTCAGTGCATGGATTTCTCACATATCAAACTTTAATGTATGCCCGTCCACTGGAATCATATTGTTGTTCCCTATAATGGCTTTCCTGTGGAAAAGGTTTTCTTAGGGCAGAGCTGATAATGTCATTTTACAAGCTTGTGATATGTAAGGCACCTAGCTAGAATGTACTGCAGGCAAAATGTGACTATGTGTGTATACATAGCAAACTATAATGATGTGGTACAGATATGCAAATTGGAAGAACACTGTACCCTATCTACGGTACAGTGTTATCGGCTGGGTTCCCTAACCTTCCTTGGTTAGTGACTATACATTATTTAGCCCATTTCTGCTGGTTTTATATCCTGTTCATTTGAAATGTGTTTTTGTTTTTCTGCAAATAAATGTGCATTTACCATTGTTTGTATCATATATAATAAATATATCTATGTATAATAATAATAAATGTTTAGCAATTTTCAGTTCTACAGCTAGAACATTTTAGAAACACATATTTTATACTGTAGTTCAGAGGTGCAAATAGATATAATTGAATAAATTACACAGGAACATACTGTTGCAGGTATATTACAAACATGCCCAAATTGTACAATTGTGAATAATAAAACGTATGTATGACTCTGGCACCATATTCTGCATAGTGGACTATACTGTTTGTGTACGTTGAGCCTGATATGCTATCACTTCACAGACACAGACACTAGCAGTTATGGTATGATGGGATGTTTTGTTAGAAATAGTTGAAGCAAAGAAATGTATTATTACTTTACTATAAACTTGTGCCATGATAGCAATAGTATTAGGGTGATGTTGCCCATAGCAACCAATCAGATTTTGTCTATCATTTTCTATTTTCCATTCCAACATCTGTGAATACAAGACAGGAGATTTTAAGAAAAACAAACTAAAGCAATAATTATCTTCCCTCCTGTTCTTCTCTTCACATTTCACTCACAGCTCTCCCATACTCAAACACTCAGCGACCATCTTCTTCCACATACTCATCTCCGTCTTTGGCCACCAGCCTTTAGTAGTACGTTGATCAAATCCTCACTACTTACATTTAAGCTGTAATGTGTATTGAATTGTGGCACTTTTTTAACCTGGCTCTATTTACATAAATAGTTAAAATAATAATAATAATAATAATAATAATAATAATAACAACAATAAGTGCACAGTACACTGCTGTATATTTAGTAACTAAGGGGGAAATTTACTAAATTTACTAAGAGGGGAGTTCCATTTCACACGGGATGTTGCTATTGACAACCAATCAGAACCTACTTCTTATTTGTTTAGCACCTTCTAGAAGATAATAGATAGTATCTGATTGGTTGCCCATAGCAACTTCCCATCTGAAATAGAACTCTCATCTTAGTAAATGTCCCCCTAATTATGCTATGTATACATTTGTACAGTATTATTTATTTATTTATTAGCAGTTTCTTATATAGCGCAGCATATTCCGTTGTACTTTACAAAGGAGACAGTGATACAACAAACAGGGTATTTACAGACAGTCAAAAGGTAGGAGGGCCCTGCTCGCAAGCTTACAATCTATATCAGTAGATTTGGTATTTTATGTGACATTTACCTGTGAAGTAACAGTTTTCATATTTGTGCCTTGAATGTTGTAGTTGAGAAGAATAATTTCTGTCTGAAGTAACAGTTCAGGGTATTAGTTATGTTTGATGTTGTAAGTGAAGCAGAAAATCTCTCTGTCCGCTGAATGTCACTGGTGTATGTGTGCTGAGTGTCCCTGAGGGATTACTCTTTTCTTTTGTAAATTGAGCTCCAAACAAATTAAGCAAAACTAAAGCAATAGGCAAGTGGAACTAAATGGGGCAAAAGAAAACACCAACTACAAGGTCAGTTAATGGGGCAGCTAAGAATCTGTGCCTTGGGGATTTGGGTATTGAAGTGCTGAAAATGGGATCACAGTGCACCCAAACAAGGTCTGGACAGAACGCATGTAGCCTGTCACAGCGTACTGACACGCCATCAAAGGAAAAACGCCCTACAAGCTCTCCAATGCACCATCGCATCTCTAGTCTGAAAATATGGAAGTAGCACATCATTGAAGCCTTTGTTTATATATTGTACAGTCTAATAAACTGGGCGGACCAGTGCACCATGCAATAATACATAGAAATCTACCTACTGAGTAATAGGGCCAGATGCACTAAGCTTCAAAAGTGATAAAATGGAGAGTGATAAACAGCCAGCCAATCAGCTCCTGCCTGACATTTTTCAAACACATTCTGTGACATGGCAGGTAAGAGCTGATTGGCTGGCTGTTTATCACTCTCCATTTTATCACTTTTGAAGCTTAGTGCATCTGGCCCATTATGTGAAGAGCCATCAGCTAACCTGACCGCAGATGTTGGACCAGTGCAGTAACATGATTATTTGCATGGGACAAATATGAAACCCTTTTAAGTACATACATGGTTGTTTCACGATTTGGGGGAATTCCTTGTAAAGAGTTCTGCTCCGGAATATGTGTAGGAGATGAATAGTGAAAGATCATAATAAAGTGTAAGCTACCTTTTGTACCAGCCCATTTATTCATTTGGTACTTGTTTCCTAGCACGGCGCCCATCGGGTCCCATCGCATACCTTAACTATAATGGCATGCAATTGCGACCGACGTGACCGACCCGATTTTACATTGTAAGCATTGTATGTAATGTTAAATTCCTATGTAAAATCGGGTCCATTGTATGCCATTATAATGGCATACAATGCGACCAATGTGATGGACCCGATTTTACATAGGAACCTATGTTAAATGGCCTCCCATACCCAATTTTTGATTGTATACCCACCCTGATGGGTAATTTCTATGGCAAAGCGCAGCGAGCCCCGCGAGGGAACGCGTAATACGTCTGAAGTAATGCGCGTCCACTCGCCATGCTTCGGGCTCGGTGGCTTGCTGCGCTCGCCACACTATATAAAATCAACTACATGCCGTCGTGGATAGTGGGGGTATGAAAAGGTCGGAGGACGCGTACCGCCACGCTTCAGGTTCGCGTTGATCGTGGCGTGGCATTAACAATGGGGGGGCATACAATGAAAAATGGGGTCTGGGGGGCATTTAACATTGGGGCCAATGTAAAATCGGGTCTCAGGGACCATTTAACATTGGTTCCAATGTAAAAAATGGGGTCGGTCGGGTCAATCGCATCGCATGCAATTTGGTTGCATGTGATGCGACTGACCCGATTTTTGCAACCCGATTGCATACAATTAAAATCGGTGGCGCCGTGCTAGGAAACAAGTACCATTCATTTATACCTTTCAGTTTTTCTCTGTCTTTTAGCTTACTGAGAAGTGAGAGAAAGGGTGAGATTTAATAGTATGAGAGATTCAGAAAGTAAGAGATTTGGTGAGAAATCTCCAGTTTTTTTAAAGTGGCAATCATTTACACTGCAACATCAGTTGGATTTTGCAGTATAAATGATTGCCGCTTTAAAAAAACTGGAGATTTCTCACCAAATCTCTCACTTTCTGAATCTCTCATCCTATTAAATCTCACCCATAATGTCAGGACAGCCAAGTAATATGTGGCAGATATTCAAATGCAAAGTGTTTTGTAGAAGACTGTAAGGGGTACAGTTACTGAAGCTTTTAAAAATGAAAATATGTGATGTTCCTTTACGACCAATCAGATTCTGTCTAATATTTATTTATTACATCCTAGAAAACATCTTTTCATTTTTTTTTTTTTTTTTTAGCAAATCTACCCCAAGTGTAAGTTGAGATCAATCTCCACAAACTCCAAAATGTAACAAGGCTGGTAACAAGCAGGGCCCTCTCTCCACCCTAGTAATGGCTTCAGTGTCCCTAATGGAACTGTCTTTATTTACCATGTACTTGTCTTAAATTGCCTTGTACTGTAATTCATTATGTTATTGTTTTTTTGCTCATTTTGTATTGTTAGGTGCTGCAGAACCATTTTGGTACCATATAAATAAAGGATAATAATAATAATAATAATAATAATAATAATAATAATAATAATAATAAAAAAGACAGTTCTAATATAAGCACCCTCCCTACTTTTCTATTAAATAGAAATTAAATAGACAGATCCTACTAAAAGAGATTTCATGTCTTAAATACAGCAGCAATGTCCCGTGGTGGTGGTTGTGGTGGGGTATTTGGGAGTCCCCCTGTCACTCACTGTTTTACTAAGCTCAGCAGCGGGGAATAGATGTTGTGCGCACAGCGTTTATTCATGGGTGACAGAAGGACAGGGGTATGGCCAAGGGTATGGGTCATAGGCAAGGGCGTAACTACCATAGGTGCAAGGGGTGCAGCTGCTATGGGGCCCAGAGGTGAAGGGGCCTATCTTTGCTGTGTAAGTAATATGTTTTACATACATTTCTCACCATCAGTTGCTAAATAGGGGGCCCTTACAAACTTTTGCTATGGGGCTTACGAATATCTAGGTACGCCTCTGGTCATAGGGTTGACCCAATTAAGGTCGACAGTCAATAGGTTGACCACTATTGGTTGACAGGCCATAGATCGACACATGGAGAAGATCGAAGGTAGGCAAGGTCAGAAGGTCGACACAAGCAATAGGTTGACATGAAAAAGGTTTTGATGTTTTTGATGTTTTTTGTGGTGACTATGTTGACTTACATCACCTCTGACAACGTTTAAGTGAACTACATCCCCTTGTATGGTTAGCATAGCTTGCCATGCTTTGGGCATGGTGCCTCGCTACGCTTGGCACACTATTATATTCCACCTCTATGTCCATGGGGATAGTTAAGCATTTAAAAAACCTCACATGTTTTGGATTTGAAAAAAACAACAACGAATGTCGAAAAAGAAGTATACAGCGCTAGGATTGACTGAAGAAAAAGTTACACCATTTAACCAATAAAATACATTTATTAAACAATATAAAAAAGACAATTATACATTATCTATAGAGAATTCTCATAGTAGGTCAATGAAAAAAATGATGGAGAGATATATTAATAACAGTCTGGATAGGTATTTGCTCCAGTGAAGGGGATTATAGCAACAGTTCAATGCACCAATGAGGTTGAATATTTACCAGATATAAGGTTGGATAATCTGTCTCCTGTATTTTCGAGGAGAATTTAGAAAGGTCCCGAAGAATTGTCCAGCATTATAGATCCGGATTAACTCAGTAGAAAGGCAGGATGTTACAGGTGGGATGGTATCAATACACCCAGGTAGGCCTTGGTATGCAGAACTAAGACTGTGGAATCCTTTTAAATTTTTCAAGCTGGTCTGGGTGGTTTGATAGCAGGTGCAATTGACAACTGAAACCGATGGTGGCACTGGTGGCTCAACGCGTTTCGACGTGCTAACACGTCTTCTTCAGGAGCAGTGAACAATGAATGTTGACCTTTTCCATGTCGACCTATTGTACATGTTGACCATTTGACAATGTACACTTACGGTATGTCGACCTTTTCCATATGTCAACCTATGGCTTGTCGACAATAGTGGACTGTCGACGTATTTATTGTTGACCTGTTAATCGCATCCCACGGCCTGCAGCTCACAGAGCACTGGGCATGCCCACAAAGTGGCAAAACGAAGGCGTGGCTCGTGATCGCAACATTCCGGTGCTCCCTAAACCACATTCCTTTTCAAGAATGCAAGCGGCTTTGCTGCTCAGGAGTACCGACTTGCAAATCCCTAATGTTGGGAGGTTTGAATATGCTAATGGTTCAGTCGATGGCACAGTCTTGTGTTGAATATCTGCCAGCCATGTACATGAACAGGAACATTACACGCACATTAGTTGCTACCTACTTTTCGCATACTTCGCTAATAAAGCCTCTGGGACAGATTCAAATGTTTTTCATGCCCACTAGAGGGTGCCCAACAGAGCTATTTAAATGTAGTTCCGTTCAGGTGCGTATGGTTGACGGCGCCAAAATTATAGCTCACACCACCCGGGAGTGGCGAGATGAAATGCGTATAAAGTCATTTGTTTAGGTGTGCAAACAGAACTTTTTGCATTGCACCAAATAGTTGGTCAGATTTGCTAACAGTGTTCTATAGGGGCCTGTGATCTCCTGTCACTTTATAAGTAAGTTCGGGCACGATTAATCATCATTTGTATCCGGCACTCTGTATCTGAGGTATCATTATTAAATTGCTGCATTTGCAGTGGCAAAGAATTGCTACAATGTGATCAACATGGGCATTGCCTGCATCTCTAAATCAGGTCCAATTGCACACATCACCGACCAACACACTAAGGCCCTCATTCTGGTTGACTCACAGGTGAATTACCATGGAAGTGCCAAGCGTTTGCATGGGAAGTACCCGTCCCCGCCGCCCCACGTCCCCCATCCACACTGCTCCATGTGAACGGGCCTGTGAATAATCAATTCCCCGTGCCCGTTCACACAATTAGGACAGACAAAACATCACTCCCCTGTGCGAATGCGCAGGGGAGTGAATCAACCAGAATGAGGGCCTAAATCCCATCATCAGCTGTCATACATTTTTACATCACCACAGAAGCTGCCATCTGCAAGTCTATGCTGATTACTGTAAATCTAGGCACTTGTGTAGACGTGTGTGCCTGCCACTGCCAGTACAACAAATTAGCTTTAATGCTACAGCCTCACACGTTGTGGTCTCCAAATAACTCCCATGGGTTTATTTACTAGGATGGGAGTTGAAGATAGGATATCGCCCATAGCAACCAATCAGAATCTACTATCTATTTATTTAGCACCCTTGAAAATAAAAGATATAATCTGATTGGTTGCCCATAGCAACATCTCATCTTCAATAGAACTCCCATCTTAGTAAATACCCCCCCCCAGTATCCTAATTATAGTAATTTCTGAGAGACTCTAAAATGACCACACTTGTATGCAATTAGCAATCAGTGTATACAGTATGAGAAACTCATATATGGGGACACGCTAGTCTATGAATACCTCTGCGTTTCTATATAAAGAACATTACTCAATATTTAACCTCTTCTTTGCCTGACTCCCCAAAGGGGGAGGAAGTGAGATTTCGGTAGCCCTGTGTTGTGTATACTTCTCGCTGTCCAGTGTGTGAGGCGTTTGCTGCCTTTGGGCTCTGGGAACCCTGGCACTTAAGCAAACAAATTAGTACCTGCTAGAGCTGCAGGAAGAATGTGTGTCAAGGACAGCTGAAGAAGACATTGGTTTCTGCTTGGAGTCTGACTCCCAAGGGAGATCAAAGAGATGAATACTTTTAGCAGCTCTGGGAATACAAGGAGCTGCTAGTTCCTGCTGCAGACTGAGGAAACATGAACAGAAACTGACAATGGAAAAACTTTGTGTAACCCCTCTCTTCAGCCATTCCCAAAGTTTATGTATCAGTGTCGATTACCTACAGTATAGTAAATCATTTTACGTTTTATTATTTTTTACTCTTGGATCAGTAACACACAAATTTAGATTTTACTAAACGGTTATACTTCGGCTAATAAAGATATTAATAACTGCAGCCATATAAATGAACGTGTATGAACTATTATACAGTACGTGAATTGAAACCTAAACTCTTTACAGTGTTTGTATGCTTTTTCCCCTTTTTCAGTGACCTTTTTTTTTTTTTTTTTACCATTTCTTACATCTTTTTCAATTTGTTTCTTTGTAGTGGTAGGTTTTACAATAATAATATAGTCATGGCTGTAAAATCATACTACCACCATTAATAATAATAATAATAATAATAATAATAATAATAATAATAATAATAATAAATATTATTATTGTTGTTATTATTATTATTATTATTATTATTATTATTATTATTATTATTATTATTATTATGCTTTAGTTATATGGTGCCTAAAGGGGATCCCACCAACTTGTAGAGTACATTACTAGGAAAAGTATAAACCAAAAAACACAGCAAAGTGACTTACAATACAAGACATACTGTACAGCAGCAGAACAAGGACAAGCTTTAGAAACATTGCTGCACCAGCAGTCGTACTGTAAGACCCAAATCAGCAGCAGGAGGCCAGAACCCAAAGGATAGTTGCTATTGTTGGCAGGGAGGAGATCATGGTATAAAAGAGTGAAAGAATAACTGAAAAAGGCAAATAGACCCGAGAGCTCACAATCTAAAGGTGCAAACACGGTGTGATTCTTGCATGCGATTTGAATTTTTTAATTGAAATCACATCTCGTCTAGTTCAAATCGCACTGTGTTTATTTTGCGTGGCAAAGCGATGTGCGCTTCTGTGTAGACCATATCGCAAGTTAAAATAATATGTGCAGGCTGGTATTTATGTACTACATCGCTTTGTGTCTAGTTCATAGCGCATCCTGTGTAAGGAATCGCATGCAATATGTACTTTACATAATTAAATTACATATTGTAGTCTAGTCCAAATCTTGTGTAGTTTTTAATCTTATGTAGTTCAAATAGCGCATTGTATAAAGTTAGAATTGCTTAGCACTGAAGTCCAAATTGTATAGCAAACATTGTATATTTCACATCGCAACTAGCACACCTCTCATTGTGTGTGGGCACCATAAGGGAAATACAAATTAAAATATTTCATGTAAAGTTTTTTTTTTATGTCTAATGTATTTTTGTGATACTTTTGTTATTGAAATGCATTACATGCAGTACACATTTGTTTTTATAAAATTCAATAAAACATTTTAAAATAAATATTTCCTGCATACTGTATATAGTTTATTATTTGCCTGATACATTTATTCTTAACTGATTGTTATTAAGATTTTCAGCAGCTTGGTGATTTTTTTTTTGTTGTCCTTGAAAATAATATCTTGAGCATGTACATGTTGTGATACATGTGGTGTTAGATTGTGCCATTCATTTCTAATTTTGGATTTATATCTTCCTACATATGAAATTATTTTATAGCTTTATATGTTGTGTGGAAGGATTTCTTATAGTCTTTTTTATAACATACTGTAAATATTGTACTACTGCTGTAAATTGAAAGCCATCTAGCAATTGATAAATATAGTGGAAAACAGGAAGTGAACAACAATTTCAAGTAGCGCTATGCAGCTTCAGAAGTGAGTCTTCCTAGGTGTCACCAACACCTTAGATAGAATTTTGTAAAAAAATATTTTATGCGCCTGCTGAAGAGTCTCTTCCAAAAACAGTTTTTTTAGCAATTGGTAAGGTCCACAGTGCAGATAATTTCACAAGATGCTGCTATGTGTTAGATCTTAACTGTGCGAGGGATGCCTCACCAATAGTCATACATTGCATCATTCAGTTCTTTCACAATGAGTCACCTGACTATGACTTCCCTATTCTACAAATAACATTTGACAAAAAAGATATCAATATGTGTTTGTACATGTACTCAAATTTTTTTTCACATGTATATTTACATCCACATATACATACACATATTATGAAACATGAAAAAAACTCAGTTAACCCTTTGAGTGCCAACGTCTCTGAGAGAAGTGAAAAATATCCACTAAAAATGCCAGCGTTGCTCACATTTGTTATATAAATTCAACTACGAAATATTGTGTAAAAAATATATATTTCCTATATAAGGTAAATATTACAGGTCATTATGATTAATGAAAAATGTTTGCTTGCCAAGTTTCACACCAATTTTGCCAAATTCACCTGGCACTCAAAGAGTTAATGTAATTAATGCACTTGGTCTTGGGTTTTGATCCCCACCACGGCCCTAACAGTATTTGTGTGGGTTTCCTCCGGGTACTCCGGTTTCCTCTCACAATCCAAAAAAAAAATATATATATATATATAAAAATGCAAATTTATGTAACTATACACGAACACACACACATATCTATCTATCTATAGATAGATAGATAGATAGATAGATAGATATAGATAGATAGATAGATAGATATATATATGGTTTTTCCATGATTTGAATACAAGTTTTCACAAAGACCCAGGAGTGCCAGTCTTTCTTTCCTTGCTATATATGTCCATACATACATATATAAATGTTAATTTATGTGCATACATGTATAGTTACAGTAAATAACAAGAAAAAAAGAATTCACTGCAGGATTGAGGTAAAATATACATTTTGCTATGGAAAAGAAAAAATTAGCTGTTCCCAAGATATCTTACACAAACTCTGTTACCAAATAACATTCAAGTGAGCTTTATCTTAAATCGTTCTACTGTAGTTTCACTTGCGAGAACTTGGGATGTTTTCTTATATATGTTTTAACATAGGGTGCTGCAAACCAAAAAAATATGAATATACATTCATGCAGAAATAACCATGATGCTCTAGAAAGAAGAATAAGTAGGATTACACTAGAACTAATGTTATAGATGAAAACATTATTACATGTATTGGGTTTAGTTCTTTGTTTTTTAGATGACAAAATTAACCAGTGCAATTTTTTAAAATAACTATATTTAATATAATTTAATATCTTCCTGTATTTTATAATATAGTGTTTTCTCTAGTTTTCCAATTGCATTTAAGAATGTTTTAAAACAAATACACTTACATTTAAAATAAATGTTGTGAAATTAAATGTATATGCATATTATGGCCTGTTTTCTGTAGCGCAGATTAATTTATTATGTCACACGTCACTCTTAAATAGCCACTGCACCAAGTGCTCTGGACAACAGCCAAATAGCATAGGTTATTTATACCCCCACCCAATCCACTTGTAATAGTAAATGGTAGAACTGGAGAACAGATGGATAATGGGCCTCCCAAATGTAGCTTGTACAGTGCAGTAAATGTTTTGCACACAGATATTTAAAGATCTTTAAGGATGTGTAAAGGCGAAGAAAATCACTAGAGCGGATTATCAAGTCACCTATTATTGCATGTCTTCAGTGATGTTATCCACTAGGGGGCAATATATGGGAAGGCTGATTTATCCCAGGCTGCCTATACAGTATTTTAACCCTGCTACTCTTTGTGCAGTACCTAATCTTCTATGCATATTTGTAATGCTGGCTAGTGTGAAAGTGGAGTATACCTTGAACAGAATAAACCCCATTAAGTAAAGCAATTCAAGTAATTTATTATGTAAAATACGAAAATAATACAAACCAGTATATAATAACATTTAGTTGTCACAATCTTACCTACAGGACATATTAGGATGACCTATGCCTTCTCAGTTGTGGGAAAATTAATGTATCTGCAATTTGTGCTTGACTAAAGCGGACCCAAGGGTGCAGAGCACCACAGTGCATGCAGACCGGACCTCCACCCACTGCCACTTTATGTCCACTACAATGCATTGACAAAGGCATTTACTTGGCGAGGACAAGTAGTTTATAATCACCACCACCAGCTTGGAGGACTGGAAAAAGTTTAAACCATCTACCACAAAAATGAAGTGTCAAAAATAATTATCCATCATCCTGATAAGAATGTGAGCTGCTCTGACTGCATAACAATCTGGTAATATAAGTAATATACCATTTTTCAAGATAATATAAGTAACACTGTATACCATTTTCAAGCTATCAGAGTTTATATTATTACAATGTGTGTGTATCTATTATTATCAGTTATTTACTTAGTTTTTTATAGAGAAATCAAGATGGTGGATGATTGGCAATACAGTAGCGATTTAAACCAATATATCCAAATCATTATAAGAGCTGCTTACATTTCCTAGCACAGAACATATAATATTTTAAGTAATCCAGTAGCAATGTCTTCGGTGGTCCATGGAAGCCCCAGGCCAGGAAGCTGCAGCTACTGTACACACACACACACACACACACACACACACACACACACACACATACACACATTGTTGCTAGGATCCAATGGATGCTGTGCATATTTTGAAATAGGATTGCGTCATGTGTTTATTTGTTATTAAAGAAAAACTGGCAAAAGGAGATCTGTCTGTCGAGTGGAATTTTGATTTTCTATTTCCAAGTCATAAGAAGTGATATGGGACAACTTCTTTATATGTAATTTTACAGCATTCTACGAGCGAAATGCCATTGTTTCAAAATTCAGACATAATTTTTTTTTTTTTTTATATTAACAATCGAAGTCTGGTTTACCAAAGATACTTTGCAGTAAATGCGCTTTTAAATGCAAATTCATTTTATAAACTTAAATGAACATTTGCAGAAATTTGACCAAACTAAGCAAGTTTTTTTCTTTTTTTCATTGTAAATTTCTTTTTAGTGGAATTGCTTATTAATGATGTGTCATGGCTTTAGCTGTACACTTGTGCTTTGTTGTGGTAAGATGGAACGTGCTATGCTGTGGTAAACTACCTCACAAGTGTGGCTAATTCCACAGACCATCAATAATGAGGCCCGCGCCCACATGAGGTGTCATTCCCTGGGCTTCATAAGTACAGTAATTCTGTTTTACATGTCTCCATGCTGCATCTTTGTGCATTGCAAATAATACATTTAACACTTTTATTTTGCACTTGCTTTAAAGATTTGTCTTGTCAAAGACAACCTTCACAAGGATTTCTGTAAGTCTCCTCAGCATTTGTGGGAAATGTACTAATAATAATGGTTCCTAAGAGTTTAAGGGCCAGATGTACTAAGTTTGAAAATTGATAAAATGGAGAGTGATAAACCACCAGCCAATCAGCTGCTCACTCCCATGTCACAGGTTGTGTCTGAAAAATTGTAGGTGGGAGCTAACTGTTTGGTTGTTTACCACTCTCCATTTTATCACTTTTCAAGGCATAGTACATCTCGCCCAGAGGGAGATGTATTAAACCGTGGATAGATATAAAGTGCCAACCAACCAGCTCCTGTCATGTATCAAGCACAACCTTAAACTTGATAGGGTAGTATTTTATAGCTTGATTGGGTAGTATTTTATAGCTCTCTGTATACTGTATATTTATATAACGCTGACAAATGAAAAAAATAAATCACACAATGTAATGATAGTTGCTATGGGCCAGCTTTGGGTGGCGATACCCTATAGCAGCCTATGGGCTTCTATCACCGCCCACCGTCTGCCACAGACTCCTAGCCCCCTCCTTGTCCTCCGTGCTGCTTCTCCTCAACCAGCAGCATATCAAAGCCGGGGATGTCGTGTACCGCTGCAGAGCACAGGAGGTGACAGAGACCTCCGCCACCGCACCGCAATGCTAACTGCATATGTTAGTAGGGGCATAGCGAGAGGCGGCGATGTATGTTAATACATCCCGCCCTGTGACCCCTCCCACAAGGTAAGTGATGTTACGTCTAGCAAAGTAGTTCTGGCTCCTAACAAAAAATAAAAAATAAACCCTAGAATGAATGAGTGTGGGTGGGTGTACATGTGTTAAGGAATAGAGATTGTAAGCTCCACTGGAGCAGGGACTGATGTGAATGTTCAAATATTCTCTGTAAAGCGCTGGAAATATGTGTGCGCTATACTGTAAAATAAACTGTTAATAAATAAATAAAGAAATAATAATATTAATACGTAACACTACAGTCACTGAATGCTTTGGTTGTTTCCTAACTTACTCACCAAATACCACCTTATGATTAAAACATTCCTGAAAAATCATCCAATTACAATTTCACAGTGTTATCAACAGTCAAAAATGTATGACAGTCTAAAAGAAAGCAAAAATGCCTACTGGGATGTCCAGGCCACATACAGTAAGTACAGTAAGTCTAAAAAGATGAAAAGCTGAGGACTTCACCAAAAACTCCAATAGTAGATGATAAAAAAGTAATGATACAAATAATACACATCTTAGATACAAGTACTGATAAGCAACTTAGACAGATGAAGTAGAAGAGAGAGTTGGAATAAGCAGTTGTGCAGAGAGGTGTGTGTGGGTACCCTTTATCAGGTGGCCCATTGGTGGGGCCCAGGTCTCGCTGCCCTCCCCTTCCCATTGCTGATAGCCATGTGTCTGGCAGGATAAGAGGACTGACAGCTACTACAGCAGCCTCTCTCCCCAGCTAACCATACAGCACATGCTGCGTGCTGGGGAGAGAGCCAGCTGCAACAGCAGTCTGTCAGTCCTCTCTCCCTAGGCAAGATGTACTAAGCCTTGAAGAGGGATAAAATGGAGAGTGATAAACCACCAGCCAGTCAGCTACTAGGTGTCATGTTAAAGGCTGTGTTTGAAAATTGAGAGGTGCTGATTGGTTGGTGCGTTATCACTCTCCATTGTATCACTTTTCATACTTAATACATCTTCCCTCTGTGCTATGTGATGACCGGATATTGTTTCTTTTTTTTAGGATTTAAAAGTAGCAGAGCTGACCACACCTCCCCCAATGGCGCCCCTGGAAATAAGAGGGGGAGAAGGTGAAAAAGCAGGGTTGATGAAAAAAGAGAGGGAACAAAAGTCCCATACAATCTAGTGTAAAATATTTATAGCCAACTTTATAAACCTAATCCAACATTTTAACATCCATTGTAACTTTAGTTTAATGTATGTTTTTGACTAATGATTTTTATATAGAAATGACATGGTTTTGTAGATAAACATATACTATATCATGGTTTACCAACATTTTAAAATAGTTTCCATGGACAGTTTGCTGCTGATTGGGAGCCACTAATCAAATTACGTGGACAGTGGAACCCAAAAATCCCCACTATGTGTACCGAACTCTGCTATGCCTCAGTATATATTAAATTCTAATGCTTAGAAAGTAAGAACATATTAATTTATTGCATTCTCTATGCAGAAGAAACATTCTACAATACAATACTGAAAAATACAGATATTTCCAGGCGGTATTGTTTGAACGGTTGACAGTTAGCATGTCAAGATTCATAATGTCGACACCACAGTGATGACATCAGAATGCCAATTTGTTACAAACTGTCACTGGGAACCAGATCAAACATGCTGAAACTGTTCACCTGATAACTGTTGACTGGATGACTGTTGACCGGATGACTGTTGACAAGTCATACCAAACGCACACCTCTCCCAGAAAATTAGGGCCAGTTAACAATATGCAGAAGTATTATAACAAGCAAATATCTGGAATGAATATAGCTTTATATGAAAAGCCTCTGATACAACTTCATCGATCTATATGGCCCATAACTGTGATGACCATAATGTATCCTGCCAGGACAGGCCAAGAGTCATGGTACCAATTGTGGAATCATCATTACCAAATCATCTTGGTTATTTTGTAATGACCAAAGCTCAAACTGAACCACAAATCCTGCAGACCATCTGATAGCATTTAGGGGTACTTCTGAAAATTGGTTTTATTTTCAATATTTCTAAATATTTAAAGATTAGATAATGAACCAAGAATATATAGAGCAAACAGTTTTATTTAACAGTGTACATATATTAATGTATTAATAAGTTGACATACATTATGCTATCTCATATTTAAAATTAAATGTCCACTTCTGTAATTAAATAAACTGCACAAAAGAAGCCAGGGAATTATTAGTACGGAAATACGAATATAAAATTGCATCTTTGAACATACAAAGACAGGAATGAATTTGCTCTGAATGTTAAGGAAATTAATGTTTTCAGAATGAAAGACCTTTCAGTAACAAACAGAACTGTGCTTTTTAGAAAATCTTTCTTGGAACGATTAAGGGGATTTTTTAAAATTAAATTTGGCTTTACACTCCCAGGAATTCACATTCCATATCGCCACATATTTATAATGCAGACATTTTTAGGGTGATCGATTTAATAAATAGAACCCTTAATATTATTTACACCCTTCTCTAATTGGGGGCCGATGTCCAGCTCTTTACTAATGGTTCATCTTCTACGCCAGACATAACTGTTGATGGTAGACTGCACTGGTAGATGGCACAAACTCTTACATGGGGTTACTGGGTTCTACCATCTCCGGTACAGTGCATGGGATCTTCGGCTGTTCAGATGATATACTGTCCACTATAGAAGAGAGACACTGGAGACTGCTGGAGGCTGACGACTCGGGAATTGATCCTTCTGTAAAAGAAACGCAAGTGATGCATACTACAAGTGAACATAATTACAGCTAAATGAGCAGTTTAATGACAGTGACATACTTGTACTAGTGTAAAGTTAGTGCATAGTTGTCATTTTTGCAATAGGAAAACAAATCACTAGTTTGGCAGAATAGGAAAATAATATTTTCTTTCTCAAAGTGACGCTGGTGTATTGATATTTATAAGCCCCCGTGACTTAATGGCTGTAATTCATCTTCATAGCTTGCTTTTAATGATGTCTTTTTAGTGGTAGGCTTGTGTTGCTTGTAATACCCCTGATTTATTAGAAACACTTGACACCAGTATAGGGGTGGGTGAAGTGTGTAACTGGCTGTCATGTACATCGAATAGCATAAACTGTTAGTGAATACATCAATTTACCTTCTTTGGGATGGAGTTCTGTCATTGTGGAATGATTGGAAAGTTTGCGCCAGTCCGTATGGCAGTTACATAGGAAATCTTCTTTTTGAACCTGAAATAATCAAAGAACACACACAATTCACTGAACAGATATTAACATGATTGGTTATCACTTATCTGCTGTAGTTTATGGTTTTATACAGCAGATAATCAATGTTTTCAACATGTGATTGAGATCATTTCTATAATTTGGACAAATTAAAGCGTTCATCAAGTTTCAGATTTGACTACGCCTAAGCAAGCCATGATTTCCCAACCAATGTAGCACCAACTACAAATGATACAATATATTATACAGCATGATTTTCAGATGCAAATTGGGATACAAAACTTGTTGGGAATTATAGTGAATTTTTTTTTCAAAAACATTCACAACCCAGATGGATCCAAAAATATAGGTTCTGTGCATCTTAATTAAAATACCAGAGGTACAGATATTATACCTATAGAAGATTGTCATAAATAAGTTTTCCATTTTGGATAACATTGCTTTCACTTTAGAGTTTAATAATTATTCCTACTATTAGGAAATGTATAGTTTATTTGTCCCATTAAACCTGCCAAATTGGAATTAAATTTTTCCAAAATTTTTATAGTTTTGCCTTAACTTTATAGCTATTGTTTATAGCTATATTTTCCATGTTATTACCAGTGCCAGCACTTTTCTGTCCCCCGTTACGTTTTAGTACCGAAGATACGTCTACCAAGGTAAATGAGAAGTGAAGTGTTTTTGCAGCAGAAATAGTCTGCTATTATATTCGTGAAAGCATTAGGAATATTGCTGTAGCTTTCTAGAGCGCTCCTTTGCTGTTTGGTGCTACATTTAGCAGGCTTCAAATACATTTCTGTGACAGCTGCAGCAACAAATTCTTGGCTGAATAATGCTGACGGTGACGTACACTTCTCTTTTATGGCACAATACTGCATTTTATTTCTTGTATACTTTTGAGCATGCCTTGGCTATATTTTCTGCTAATTGTTATCAAATTATGCAATTTAAGATTTTTATAAAACTGAACTTTTTTTTTTGTGTTTTTTTACAAACCTGTTTTGCATTGTTGCGTAATAAAGTAGGGCATCTATATAAATACGCATTGTCCTGTAACATCCGTTCTATCTCTTTATGTATAGATTATTCCTCATAGTGCATGTTTTTGACTCAGTTGGCTACCGTGTCTAAGTTCATCCTAATAAGCTTAATAATTTAAACGAGAACTATGTACAATGTGGACCAAACACACTTTATTGCTTACATCCGCATCCTTAGGGTTATATGTGAACGGTTCATCTGCTTTCTGGGGCTTGTCTTGCTGATCCAAACTGTGCAACAGGTCCTGCAGCCTCTCTATGTAATTTATTGCACTGCGTAGGATTTCAACTTTGGGGAGTCTCTGGTTTGGGTTGGCAACAGTTCTTCGTTTTAGAGCCTCAAATGCTTCATTAATCTTCTTTAACCTTCTCCGTTCCCGCAAAGTGGCTGCCTTCCTTCTATCAGTTGGGGCAGACTTCCGTTTGCATGTCTTACAAGCCCAAATCAAACATTGTCCAGGGCAGTGGGGCTGCAGACCAGGTGGGACTAAAACATGTTCCTCTCCACCACTGTCACTCCCAGCATCTCCTGGCAATTGATCCTGACAAGGGGATAAAGTACCCTCACTACCTGGATACAAAGGAGATCCATCTGTCATTTCCAGTTGTTGAAATGCTCCATTATCTCCTTCCAAATAAAAGAAATAGGAACTTGTTTCAAAAAGGTCCATCATTATGCTTTGCCCTTGATTACTGCAACTGTCTTGGTTAAGTGATGTGCTCAAAACAGCACAGCCCTAAAGGAATTTAATTAGTACAGTGACATAAGTCTCTGTCTTTATATAGCTACTGAAACCCTATCCAACTTTTATCTGTCGCAGTGCATCACCCTTCAAAACTGATTTCAGGAGTCTCCTGGGTGCAGCCCTCCTAGCTACAGTACAACATCTATGGAGATGAAATCCCCTTCAAGGTTAACTTGGAAGCAAATGGAAAATTAAATGGCTGCTTCCAGGACTAATATTAGCCTGTAGTACAGTACAATAAATGTAGTTTTCCATCAGCCCCCAAAACTCTCATTTTAAATATACAACAATTAAAAAAACAACAACACAATTTATAATGATAACTTTAGCTACATAAAAAGTATCATGTCAGGCATGCTAAGGTCTGCAAATATAAAATGAGCACTGTGTGTTGGCTTAGAACACTGGATTGGATTTTTATTATAACACCCTGACCTTTTATAGTGCCTGTGATATGAGTCATGCATATTGGGTACACTATATAACTCACCCACTTTTACATAGTTCTATATCTTTGTAAGATCGGAGGCACTAATCTCTCACTGTGTGAAAATCCTGCTGTTCCTGGTTTGGTGTTTCATAGTCACAATAGCATGTAGGGTAATCTGTACAGTGATTTAAATTTAAATGACCACACATCCTGTGTCCGTAGCTGCCAATTGGCAAGCTATTCCGTTCTCTCAGCATTACTTCACAACATGAAATATACACTTTGACCGTGGTGCCAGAGATATCTTCTTACCAAGTTATTGAGCTTTTATACCACTGTACATTTTCTTAGTTATAAAAAGTACATTTGTATAAAAAAAAAACAGTTAACCAATCTTTTTTTTTGTTATTGTTGTGCAGAAGAAGTTAGTACTATGGCCCTTATTCAAAGTACAAAGTTGTTCTCAAAATGGGCAAAACCATGTACACTGCAAAGGGGGGGGGGGGGGGCAGATGGAACATGTAAAGAGAGAGTCAGATTTGTGTGAGTTATTTTATTTCTGTGCAGTGTAAATACTGGCTGCATTATTCTTACACTGCAATTTAGATTTCAATTTCAACACACCCCACCCAAATTGAACTCTCTCTGCACATGTTACATCTGCCCCACCTGCAGTGCACATGGTTTTGTCCATTTTGAGAACAAATTTGTACTGCGATTAGATCTGAATAAGGGCCTTAGTACATAATATTTGTACCACTAATCTTAAATCATACATGCCTACTCTCCCAGATCCGACAGGAGGCTCCCAAAAATCATGCGACTCTCTTTTCCCCGTATCTCCCGAAGGATGTGCATTTCTCCAACATCCCAGAACCCCCGTATGCAGCCGTTTACTTTGACAGTAAAGTGGCGAGTCCAGGTGGTTGATGACACGATTCTTGCTGAATCGCATTTCTCAAGTCACAGTTATATATCGCCCCCACCGACTGAGCCATCCTGGCTTCTCTGTGGTGGGCCCAGGTAATTTATCAGGGGTGTGGCTTTGCACCTTATGCAAAATATTATTGCAAAAAGTGTCTGCAGTTTTGCAGATTTGGAGCCAGTGTGATCTCTCCCCCAATGCACCCCCCTACCACATAGACAGAAGAGAGTACTGCTGCTGTTATACATATAAAAAATAAAAGGAAAACAGTGCTCCTCACTACTATGGGGGGAATTAAAGTGTTTTGTATGCAGATGGAACATGACAGAGAAAATCAAGTGTACTACACATAGGAAATGGATCAAAACACATTACTTCTGACATTTAACCACTACCCTAAGTCATTAAAATGGGTGTGGTATGGGGTTCCGACAGTCACTATCCTGACATTGGGATCCCAACTACCGCTGCTCCAACAGGGGGACGAGCACACTCTCTACGCTCGCCACAGGTTCTATTCTCCCTCTATGGGGGTCGTGGACCACCACAAGGGAGAATAGCCCATGTGAGTCGGGATCCCCCTTGTCTGAGCACCGGCAGTTGGGATCCCGATGTCGGGATACTGACTGTCGGGATCCCCTCTGTCGGAGCGTCATCCGGTACCCATTAAAAAATGGCCTTCCAAAATCACAGATGTGAAGAGTGGCAAAAATATCAAGCACTCTAACTCAAACCCAGGTGCAGCTTGAAAATTATAAACAAGTTTGTAACATTAGGGACATGAGGGTGCACATGGATGTTGCTGACTTTGATCCTCCACTAGTTATACCTGGATGCTACAAATGCCTCAATTGTACCAATTGCAAACATATGTTGACAGGACCCAACTTTCTAATACTAATAACTCAATCCAACTTGGAAAAGACTAACTACCATGTAATTTCCGTGGTGGTACTCCCCGTCAGGAAAATAGTGCAAAAGAAAAACGTTATCGAAAGAAGACTCTTTGTTGGGGGCACTGCTTATGAAAAATGGAACAGACACAACAGGTCGTGTTGTGAAAGACACACACACACACACACACACACATATATATCTACTAGGTGATTCATCGCGCCCTACGGGCGCTCTTCACACCATCGTAAGGGACTCCGTCCCTTAACCTGTGAACTGATTTTTGTAGGGGTGGGGGGTATACTGCGGGATTGAGAGGGGCAGGTGCGGTGTTTATGCAGGTGGATGTGGGAGTGCTGGAGGGGTGGGTGCGTGGTGTTGAAGGTGCGGTGGGTGAGGATGGGGGTGCAAGAGTGCCATGGGTGGGGGAAGGTGCTGTGGGTGGGGAAGTGGCGGGTGTGGGGTTACTGTAGGTGGATTTGCAGTTGCGGGGGTGGCTCGTGTGGATTGGTGTGGTGGTGCACCATTTCAGTGACGGGCAGTCAGGTGGCTGTTGGAGCAGATGTGGTTATGGGTTGAGGAGGGATGGATGCATGGGTACTGTGAGTGGGGGATGGGCAAGTGTGGTGTTGGCGCGGCTGTGTGTAGGTGTACAGGTTGAGGAGGTCCGGTTGCAGGGAGTGCATTAGGGTGTTGCAGGTGCGGGGTTGGCACAGGTGAGGGAGGGTGTCTGGTGGGTAAGGGTGTACCCCTGGTTGGCTGAAGACTTCCTGTGTGCCACGATCACTGTGTGGGCTCCCTTTGACCTGTCTCCTGGTCCCTGTCTGTTTCCATCGTGTGTCTGGCGGCCATATTGGAGGGGATTGCCCAGCACTGCTGCCTGCGCTCCCCCCCACACACAGACTTCCACTTCGCATCTGCTGAGTAGATAGCGGTTGGGTGCCCGCCAGCTAACCCCGATGATACCTCATCCCACCTGGTGCTAAGGTACCTCTGTTCTGGCCCCTGCTCCTGGGTCTCCGACGTGCGTCTGGCGGCCATAATGGAGCAGGCATCCTGGCACTGCTGCCTTTACCCTGCTGTCTGGCGGCATGTCCAGATTTAGACCTGCGGTGGGGGAGAGAACCGAGCCTGATTGACCGCTCCCTGGCCCTGGTAGCTTCGCCTCCTGTCTGGTGTGACCTGCGGCCGCATGCCGCAAGACAGCAGGGTAGAGGCAGCAGGGCCAGGTTGGCTGCTCCAATATGGCCACCGGACGCACATCGGGGACCCAGGCTGGGAACAGAAGTACATTAGCACCGGGTGGGAGTCAGGGGGCAGGCGGCAGTCAGCCGCTTCACCTCCTACCTGGTGCGAACTGCGGCCGCATTCCTGCAAGACAGCAGGGTAGAGGCAGCAGGGCCAGGCTGGGAGCAGGGACCAAACAGAGGTACATTAGCACCGGGTGGGAGTCAGGGGGCAGGCGGGCAGTCAGCCGCTATCCATGCGGCTGAGTGGAAGTCCGTGCGTTTGGGAGTGTGGAAGCAGCAGCGCTGGGCAGTCCCCTCCAATATGGCCGTTGGACACATGAAGGAGACCCAGGGCAGGAGCAGGAGGTATGAGACCAGGAGGCAGGTCAAATGGAGCCCACACAGTGATCGGGGCACTCAAGAAGTCTTCAGCCACCCAGGGGGATTTTAATTTGATGCCACCTGTGTAGTATAATAGGCAGGAGTCTGTAGGCAGGACTCCTACTCCATGAACAGCTAGGCCACGCCCCTTCAAACTCCGATCAGGGCTAATAGCCTATCAGCACAACCTATGTGTCTCTCTGACTCCACCTAGCGTTATGGACACATGATTGACACATGTAGCCAAATATATAAGAGATATGTATATGTACTGTATATAGCTATAACCAATAGAGATATACTCTAAGACACTTGATGGGTTAATGTAATGTATTACTGATTAAGAAAATGATTATGCCCCTATGGTATCCTTGTTAACAGAAAAATAATAATACTTTTTATTGTTATACTCCTTAAATTTAAATGACAACTCTCCAATGTACAGAAGATGCTGGAGTCAGCGCAGCCCTAGAGGATGCGGGAAAGGACACCTGAGTGTGTAGTGCTAACCTTGTTTCTGCTTTCTTACCATCATGAGTGTGTCAGCAGGTGGTAGATGAGAGAACCCAAGGAGAATAAACATATATGTGCGTGTCTTTTCACCACATGACCTGTCGTGTCTGTTCCATTTTTCATAAGCAGCGCACCCAACAAAGTCTTCTTTCTCTACCGTTTTTCTTTAACATTCACATAGTGACAAGATGTACAATATTAGATATTTCCTTAATTGCCAGTCATCTTTTGTGGTATACTGTATGTGATTATTTACTCCTGCAATAAATATTACATGGGTAAAACCATAAGAACAGTGCGCGAACGGGTGGCTCTTCACCACTCAGCAATTAAAATGGCTCTTAAAAACGAGACTGCTGAACAACAGGTGGCAAGACACTTTCTTCAATTAGGACCCTCCCTTAAACATCAAATCATTGATCATGTACCTTTATCTCTAAGAGGGGGTGACTGCGGAGGCCACTAACTAAAGTTGCAACCAAAGAATATTAAATACCATACAGCCATTTGGACTGAATAAAACATTTGCTTGGGGAACTTTACTTAGAACATTTGAGATCAACAACTTGACAACAGTCCATTCCATGTGATCCTTGAAGAGACATTTCTATCTATTTATATGTATAATCTTATGTGATAGCTGCTTCTACTCTTGCTCTCTGTGTAGAGTTTTTATATACTTGGGGGGTTAGATGGGAGTTCTATTGAAGATGAGATGTTGATCATAGCAACCAATCAGAATGGACTTAATTATTTAGAACCTTCGAGAACATAATAGATAGAATCTGGTTGGTTGCACATAGCAACATACCATCTTTAATAAATAAACCCCTTTGTTTTTACTAAATTATGTGCAGAGTTTATATGTACCCATCTGGCTGTAGCTTACCTTAATATGCATTCCAGAGATATTTAATCCCCTTTTACTACATTGTTCTCTGGCGATTTTGGATGATCATTCGGTACTTGTTTCCTAGCACGGCGCTCACGATTTTAATCTTATGACATCGTTTTGATCGCATTGATCGTATCGCATGCGACCAGATCACATGCGATCGATGCGATCAAAATGATTTTTTCATTGTACAGGCACCCTGATGGGTGATTACTATGTTATATGCACCCCCATTGTTAACGCCACCCCCACTATGAAGGCCAACCCGAAGCGTGGCGAGCGGCGGCGGTACGCGTCCTCTGTCCTTTTCATACCCCCACTATCCACGTCGGCGTGGAGTTGATTCTCTATAGTGTGGCGAGTGCAGCGAGCCACCGAGCCCAAAGTGTGGAGAGCGCAGCGAGCTACGTGAAGGGACACGGATTACTTCACATGTATTCCGCGTCCGCTCGCTGCGCTTCGGGCTCGGTGGCTCGCTGCTCTCACCACACTATATAAAATCAACTCCACGCCGACGTGGATAGTGGGGGTTTGAAAAGGTCAGAGGATGCGTACCGCCGCCCCTCGCGGGCTCGTTGCGCTCGCCACGCTTCGGGTTGGCGTTGATAGTGGGGGTGGCGTTAACAATGGGGGTGCATTTAACATAATAATCACCCATCAGACTGCCTGTACAATTACAAATCACATCGCATGCCATTCTAATGCAATATTAAAATTGTACAGTGCGGCTTTTAGGACCCGAAAATCGGGTCCCATCGCATACCATCGCATACCTTAATTAGTGGTATGCGATGGCATAAGATGGGCGCCGTGCTAGGAAACAAGTACCGATCATTCTTATTTATAGTGATTGTATATAACTGACCAATGTGGTATTAACACGGGCAGTGGTGTAACTATAGAGGGTGCAGGGGATGCAACTGCTATGGGGCCCGGCCGCTTGGGGGGCCCGAGGACCCAACAGGCTATCCCCTGCACCCTATATAATTACAGCACTGCCTGCAACCTTTTCAATATTGTTTTCCCAAAAAAATTGCGGTGCGGGGCTGCGCTGCCGTCTGCCACTCTAAGTTGCTGGAGTGTCAGAGATGGAAGCTTGGAGGTGGGCGACTACATGAAGCGCCTGACTAGAGGGCGCTGCAGCTTCCCTCTCCATTTGCCTGCGGGGAGTGGGGTTTGTGGTGTCCATGTCCGGGTGTCCCAGCTGACTGAGCCTGTGAGCAGCAAGGAGAGAGCAGTCAGCGTGCGGCTCAGTGGCGTAGCTATAGCTCCGCAGCCCCCGTGGTGGCGGGGAGGCGCAGAGAACCTGTGGGCGCCGGGGGTCTGCGGGGCTATAGCTACCACTTACCCGTTGCTGTCCCTCCGCATCTGCCTGTCACGGTCCCATATCTCCCATTTTCTGTCTGCAGTATGGGGGCAGCCATTTTCTAAGAGTCCGTTTTCATTATAGCAGCAGGAGCCGGCGCCGGGAGAGACGGACCGTGACAGGCAGATGCGGCCGGGCAGGTACGTTGAGGGGAGGGAGGGGGCCGAGGGGAGGGGGGCACCGAAAAATATGCAGCGGGGGGGGGGGGGGGGGGGCGACAATTAGGTAGTTACGCCACTGGTGCGGCTAGAAGGAGGAAGCCAATCGCTCGGTAAGGCATTTTTACCAACAGACACCCTGCGGCTCCTTCACAAGAGGAGCACTGGTGTTCCATGTACGCTGCACAGGGATGTCGGAGAGAGGGCAGTAACGGAGCTCCTACCTAATGAGGCACCGCAGCAGAGAGTCAGATGGCTGCTTACATCTATGCACACAGGATGGATGGGCAGTAATAAGTATACTCTCAGCTAGGAGCAGGTAGGGGGGTGGGGATGTTGTAGATGGGCTAATGGCTGCTTACAGAGGTGCTATTTTACTCCTCCCCTGTGCATTACATGTTTTGCCCTCACAACCAGCATGTGCCTACCAACCTCCCTCACCTTCAATTGTCAGTCTGCCCTCCTCTGTCACCTGCACATGCCTGCCGACTAACCCCCACAGATATCAGCTTGGACCCCTCTCTGACGTGCATCTGCCTGCCCCCCTCTATGACCTGCACTTACCTGCTCCCTCTCCAGTCCCCGCCGCCTCCCCCGCCATTGCCGCAGGTACCCCTCGCCGCCCCGATTGCCCCCCTAACCCTGCCCATCTCCCTAAAGCGGAGACGGGCAGGGACACGCAGTGTCCCCGCCGAGAGACTGGGACACGTGTGCATGTGAGACGCACGCGCGTCCCAGTTCAGTGTAGCCCCTGCCGCCGGCGCTCGCCAGCGGGGAGGGTCTGGCGAGCCCCGGCCTAGGATGGCAGGGGCTACATCTGTATGTAATGGGGTGTGAGAATAGGAAAGTGACAGATTTTGAGAGAGTTTTTCCAATTGTTCAAAGTGGCAATAATTTACACTGAAAAACAAGGTTTTTATATGCAGTTGATTACCGCTTTAAAAAATAAGGAAACTTTCCCAAAATCTCTCACTTTTCGATTCTCACACCTTATTACATTTTGCCCAAAATGTCTGACTACAGGTGCATTATTGACATTGACTGTAACCAAGGCAATTTTATTTTTTATATATTCTTTATTTTGGTTTTTCAAAGAAAAATACAATTGTTACAGACTTTTCAAACATGTAAAGCAATACAGAGTCAAATATGATCGTGGTAAGGAGCATTATATTTGCATCAGCATAGAGAGGACAGTCATCCTGCATCAACCATAGTTACCTCAGATGCTGTCCTTACATGGTGGAGAATCATATTTCTGAAATGTCTAATCAAGTAAAACATTTAGAACATTGTACTTTGAAACTGTAGTCATATTAACATCAACATCAAAATTGACAAGACAAGGGAGATAGATGGGAGGGGGGGTAGAGTTTGGGAAGAAAGGGAGGTGGAGTAATGGGCTTGGGAGAGGGGCCTCCAGACTGGGTATGTTTGGTAGTGAGGATTTTCTCCGGTATTTTTGATAGTTTGTATTGGCAGTCGGACTCAGGGGGATTCCATTGGTATATGGTCTTTGTATGTGGTAGTGGTTTTAAAGTCGAGCCAAGGTAGCGAAGTGGCCACGTAGTCTGAATGTTTTTCTAATGCTGAGTAATAAATATCTTCCATGGCTCTATAAAACTCTATTCTGTGGAACCATTCCCAAACTGTGGGGGGCTCTGGAGACCTCCAACGGACCGGTATCACAGCTCTTGCTGTGTTGTTTAGGTATTTAAGAAGTGATTGCTTGTATTTGGAAGGAGGAGTGGCAGTGTGGGAGAGTAGCCAGAAGTCAATATTGATTGGGGTTTGGAACCCCAGTATCTCAGAAGAAAGTTGAATAACTCTATTCCAAAAGGCCCACCATATATGTACCAGAGTCCCCTGTTCCTTGCCACAACGCCAACAAAGAGGGGAGATTGAGGGAAACATATTATGCAGTAGGGTGGGGCATCAATACCCCCTAGTAAGCAATTTGTACTGCGTTTCCACTACCTCCAAACTCATAGAACAGCGTGCCATAATGTCACAATGCTTTTACCAATTTATATGTATCCCCCGGGGGAGAGATCAGAGTCCTAGGCTTTACAATAGGAAGGGATGTTTGTGGTATAATTATGTAGTATATGTCGTATAATCTTGTAGATAGCTGATATGACATGGACAGGTTTTGAGGAGCGGGAACACAGCACCTCAAAGGGTGTAAGATATTTTGCCAATGCAACATATGACCTCTGTGAATGGAGAAAATTACGTAGTTGGAGGTAAAACCAGAAGTCTGTTGAAGGAATATTAGTGTCTGCGCACAGGTCACTAAAGGAATTAATCTTTCCCCCTGAAATCAAGTGTATCACCCTTGTCAGGCCCGCCAGTCGCCATCTAGCGGACACCTGTCCCTTAATGCCCGGTGGGAACTTTGGGTTGTTAAGAAGCGGGAGCAGTAGGGAATCCGGTGAGGAGAGATCTAGTTTGTAACGCAGAGATCCCCAGAGAGACAATGTGGGTCCAACAGTCAAATGAGTAGACCGGCTGATGACAGGGAGCCATGGAACCGCCTGGAGGCATAGGCCTGAGGACCATCTTTCCAAGTCAACAGTTTCAGTGGTATAGTCTGAAAGAGGTATAGCCATCTGGGTAGTATATTAATTTTCACAATGTTTATTTCTGTGTGAGCCATTGCGTCATTTCTTTATGCAGCATTTGTAACAGTGGAATGTGATTAAGAGTCATTGTCGTCGGTAGGGAGGAGGGAATGAGAATGCCCAGATATTTAATATGCGTTGGATGCCATGCGAAGGGGAATTTAGGGCTCAGGGACAAGACTAAATCAAAAGGGAGAGAAATATTGAGAGCCGTAGATTTAGTGTAATTAATCTTAAAGTTTGACATTGATCCAAACCGGGAAAAGTCCCTCATAAGGTTGGGCAGGGATACGGCTGGGTTCGTGATAATTGCCAGGAGGTCATCAGCAAATAAGGCTAAGCAGTGCTTTGTAGTACCAACTGTCAATCCCTCAATGTTCGGGTTCATTTTGAAGGCTCTGGCCAGAGCCTCCATACAAAGAACAAATATTAACGGTGACAGCGGGCAGCCTTGCCTGGTGCCATTGGAAATGGTTATTGGGTTGGAGAGTATTCCATTAATTCTTACCTGAGCTGAGGGAGATCTATATAGGGCAAGGATTTTTTGCAAGAAATTCTCACCTATTCCCAGGTGACACAGTGTAACCAAGGCCTTTTTGATGCAGGAACTGTTCAAAGTGATCCCACTCTTTCAACATCAAAATCATTTTGTTTACATAAAAACCTGACAAGGGCACACAATGAAATATACAACAAAGCAGCTTCCACAATATAAATGATGTCCAATGACATATTCTGATCTGCGTATCAATGAATATGCCACCAGTTGTTAGAAAACGACAATTCACTCATCACTGACATTCATAGGCCCTAGGCCCATGACATACATCAGACTTGACCACCAGATTATTTATACTTTTACTTCACTGTTTGCAAGTAGGACCACGGCCTGTATCTGTCTGTGTGACGTACCAAAGACATAATAAAGAGATCCCAGATTTTAGTTGACACAATGGAATATATGTTTATCGAAACTCAACAACTAAGAACTTTATCCTGTTTACAAAAGATCATCTCTATTCCGTGTCAGACATTTGAATATTCTGTGACTGGTTAGATTTCTGTTTAGTCATATCTCCTCTGTATTTTGTCCTATTGTTTCCTTTGCTTGAGGAATCTGAAGCAGACATCACCTCTACATCTCTCAACAGTTGTGAATAGAGTAGGCCACGTTTAATGAGCCATGGATGAAAGCTGTCTGCCATAATAAAAGTGTTTATATCAGTGTCCTTCCTATAGATGTAAATGGAAAGTCCCCAAGGGGTATTGGTAACCAAAACATAGAGGTAATTAATAGAATAAGTCCTAGAAACTAAGAAATGTATAGTGGTGCAGCATAGTATTTGTTCCTACCAGGCCCATCCATATGTGCAATGGGGGCACATGTACGGAGCAAAATGGAAAATAAGTAGCGCTATACAATAATATACAATTGAAAAAACATGATTTAATTAAATAAAAAATAAATAAAATAAAAAAAGCACAGTAAAAACATAAAAACCACAAGGCACCTTTGACACTTAGAGAGAATGAATAAACAAGCCATGTGTGGATCCATTCCTATAAATACCGCCAAAGAGAGTCCACATGTAAAGACCAATAGAAAAAGTATTTCTTTAGTAAAAATGGTAGATGTATAATTACCACAGTTTTTGTCCATTTGGGGAATTAATCCAATTAGGAATGCATAGCAGCAGTATCCTCCATAATGGCAGCGTGGTGGGTGAGGGGATTCCTCTGGAGTAGCAGCAATGTGGTATGTAAAATCAGAATAGCAGCTTGTTTGGATCCAATGGGTGCAAACGTGGCAAACAAGTGTCCAGGAACTCTGTTCTTCCTTATGTGTTACGCTGTAGCAAGGCACAGCTTTGTTTTTTAAACTACAATGAGCATGGGCATGGCCAGTTTAAGGCCCCTCAGCACCCTAGGCAAAAGTTGAATCAACTTGCTTAGAAGGGACCCCTGCTGCTTCTTCCAAGGATGCAGCAGGGATAGCTAACCGCACCTGAATGACCCCTCTGAGCAGAGAAGCTTGTGGCAGCAGGCCGCCCTTAGAGTGCATACAATTCAGCACAGCTGATTATAGATGGACTTTAGCTCCGGGATCAGCTGTGTAGGAAGGTAGAGCAGAGCAGCAGAACTCGGGACCAAAGCCCACAAAATGCCATCTGAAGATGGTATTATGTAAGTCTGAAAAGTTTTAATAATTGAAGCTTGTTATATCTGGGAAGATTCATTCCCTGTTAGGGAATGCACAAAGCTTGAAAAGTGCTAAAAAGGAGAGTGATAAACCCCCAGCCAATCAGCTTGTAACTGCCATGTCGCAGGCTGTGTTTGAAAAATGGCAGTTATGAGCGGATTGGCTGGTGGTTTATCACTCTCCATTATCACTTTTCATGGCTTAGTACATCTGGCCTAAGGCTTGTGTGACAATTTGCTATTTAGTGAGATGCTCAGTAAACAGACATGCACAATCCTTTATGATGAAGTGTATATTCATTCCACCTCCCCAGTTTCCCACTTGTTGGTGTTTATGACAGGTATACTGTACATGCTGTAACACATGTGGGTACTCTTTACCTAGAACGGCGCCCGTCGCGGGCATCGCGGGTACATTTATGCCTGCCCGCGACGCGACCGACGCGATGCCCGCGATTTTCCCATTGAAAACCATGTTAAACCTGAAAAATCGCGTCGGTCGCGTCGCGGCCGGCCATAAACGTACCCGCGATGCCCGCGACGCGATGCTCCCGATTTCCCATAGGAAGCAATGTTAAAAGCCGCGATGGACCCGATTTTAGTGTTAAATGCCTCAATCCACCCGATTTGGCCATAGGAATCAATGTTAAATGGGCTACAGAGCCCATTAACCCTTAAATGTCCCCCCAAATTTTTAACGCCACCCCACGATCAACGCCAACCCGAAGCGTGGCGAGCGCAGCGAGCCCGCGAGGGGCGGCGGTACGCGTCCTCCGACCTTTTCATGCCCTACTATCCACGTCGGCGTGGTGTGAGAATAGAATAGTGTGGCGAGCGCAGCGAGCCACCGAGCCCGAAGCGTGGCGAGCGCAGCGAGCCCCGCGAGGGGACGCGGATACCTTCACAGGTAAGCGCGTCCCCTCGCGGGCTTCACAGGTGTCCGTGGCCTCGCGGGGCTCGCTGCGCTCGCCACGCTTCGGGCTCGGTGGCTCGCTGCGCTCGCCACACTATTCTATTCTCAACTCCACGCCGACGTGGATAGTAGGGCATGAAAAGGTCGTAGGACGCGTACCGCCGCCCCTCGCGGGCTCGCTGCGCTCGCCACGCTTCGGGTTGGCGTGGATCGTGGGGTGGCGTACAAAAATTGGGGGGACATTTAAGGGTTAATTGGGGCTATTTGGGCTCTGTAGCCCATTTAACATTGATTCCTATGGGAAAATCGCGGGCATTGAGGCATTTAACGCTAAAATCGCGGTCAATCAGGCTTTTTAACATTGTTCTCTATGGGAAAATCGCGGTAATCGCGGGTACCCGATTTTGATGTACCCGCGATTTACCCGCGATTTACCCGCGATGCCGCGATTACAGCGATTTTACCCGCGATGCCCGCGATTTCAATCGTGGGCGCCGTTCTAGGTAAAGAGTACCCACATGTGTCAGGCACTGTACTGACAAATGGTCACCACTGCACAAACATCTTACTATTTTTGTTGGTTTTTAAAACCCGTTTAAGCCATTAACCCCTTCACGACATATGACGTATATATACGTCATATGGCCGTTGCGGGGGAATCAAGCCAGCTCACGGAGTGAGCTGGCTTGACAGAGAGCAGGTAATGGCTGTATATTACAGCCAGGTCCCTGCTCTCACGGCCACGAGCGGCGAGTTCGCCGATCGTGGCCGTTTAACCCTTTAAGCACCGCGGGCAAAGCGCCCGCAGTGCTTAAATAGCTGATCGGAGGGGGGGCGCCCCCCTCCGGCGCCGATCGGGGCCCCCCGCAGCGAGATCGGAGGGTGCCGATCGGTTGCCATGGTAGCCAGGGGTCTAATGTAGACCCCTGTGCTGGCCGTATATGCATACCTATTACATCCTGCCTCAGGCAGGATGTAATAGGAAGTGCATAAAATCACTACGTTCAGCCATAGAGCTCTATGGCTGAACCTAGTACAGGCGATCGCGCCCCCTAGTGGTCAAGTACACTAGGGGGCCTTGTAGTAAAAGTAAAAAAAAAAAAAAAAAAAATAAAGTTTAAAAATAAAAAAAAATAAAAAAATATTAAAAGTTCAAATCACCCCCCTTTCCCCATTTCCCAAATAAAAATAAAAAAAAAATAAAAAAAATAAACATATTTGGTATCGCCGCGTTCCTAAAAGTCCGATCTATTAAAATATAACATTAGTTATCCCGCACGGTTAAAGGCGTAAACGGAAAATAATCCCCAACGCCAAAACTACGTTTTTTGGTCGCATCGCGTACCCAAAAAAAAATAACTAAAAGAGATCAGAAAGTCGCCCATATCCCATAATGGTATTAATTAAAAAGTACACTTCAGCCCGCAAAAAATGAGCCCTCACCCAGGTCCGTAGGTGGAAAAATAAAAAAGTTATAAGCCGCAGAACATGGCGACGCAACGCAAATTAGAAAAACCGTAAAAGTTGCGATTTTTTTTTTTAGTGGTAAAACATAACGAAAACTATATAAGTTTGGTATCGCCAGAATCGTAATGACCCATAGAATAAAGATAACCCATCATTTTAAACGAACTATGAACTCCAAAAAAACCGTAACCAGCGCAAAATTGTGCAATGGCGTTTTTTTTTTTTTTACCCCACATTGAATTATTTCCTGATTCCCCAGAATATTATACGGTATAGTAAATGGTACCATTACAAAGTACAACTTGTCCCGCAAAAAAAAAGCCCTCATGTGTCTATATAGCCAGAAAATTAAAAAAGTTACGCTTATTTGAACGCAAGGAGGAAAAAAAAAAAAAAAATTACCTTAAAAGGCAATGTCGTGAAGGGGTTAAGATAATATAAGATAATATTTATTGTCATTGTAAAACAACAGAGAAATTGTAAAACAACAAAATTAGAATCTTTTTTTTTTTAAACAGACCTGCAAACATTATTATGCAGTGGGGGCAGGGCCGGATTTGTGCCTAGGCCCGTGAGGCACCGGCCTCAGGGCGGCACCAATTAAGGGCGGCAGGCAGGCTGATATTCTGTTAAAAGGCACAGCGGATGGGCAGCGGCGAGTGACAAGTGCCGCCGCCGCAGACATGAATTATCATATGTAGGCGGCTCGTCACCCTCCACTGCCCACCCACTCTGTCATGCACATTACATCACTGCTTAGTGGCTGGGTCCGACGGTCCCCCTGCGCGTCCAGAAATGGCTCAGGCTCACTGCTGCCGGCTCCCGCCCATTGGCTACTCTAAACACACAGTCTATTGGCTGCTGTGTATCCAGCAGCTGAGCTGAGCGGCGCGCAGATCCTCCCTGCGCTCAGTCAGTCACAGTGTGTGAGCCTGAGAGAGACTGACGGAGACACTGTGCTAATCACTGTACTAATAAGTGCCTCCCTTCGGGTCCTCCGTACAGTGAGCAGTCCAGAGTGCTTAAAAAAATGTTAAGGTGGGCTACAGTTAAATTTTTATGAAATATATATAAAGAACAATGTATATACATATATGATTACATTAAAATAGTGGGAGGGGGGGGCACAAAAATGTTGTGCCTAGGGGCGGCCTGACCCCTAAATTCGCCCCTGAGTGGGGGTTCCTGCTATTGGGCTGCCAGACAGCCAGCACCAGAGCTCTAGAGCTAACCCGCGCACCCCCCTTCCCCTACAATCGCGCACACTACCTCCTGAGCTCTGGTGCTGGCTGTCTGGTAACCTCCTCTCACCAGGCTCCATCAGCAGTAGGGCAGACACAGCAACAGCCCAACCCTTTGGGGAGGAGTTCAGCATTTAGTAGCTTCCTATTGGAAGCTGTTATTGGTCATCATACACAGGGCTGCAAACTCCTCCTCCTCCTCCTGGTCTACCAGTACATGGAGCATTGACAGCAATAGCTTCAACAGGAAGCCATTCTGTGCAAATTGTCAGAGCTACAGATGGAGTGCAGCTCATGCCCCCACCAGCCCTCAGAAGGAAGCATGCGCCTGAGACGCTCGCCTGCCCTGTTCTGACGGAGCTCCGCGCTGCCGTCCGCCACCTCCCCAGTTTCCATTGCCGGCTCCCCACACCCCTCTTACCCAGCCCGTCTCCTTGAAGCGGAGACCTAACCGTCCAGCCGCCAAGTGACTGGGACGCGCGTGCATGTGAGACACTCGCGCGTCCCAGTCAAATGGAGTCCCTCTCCACCAGTGCTCACCAGGGGGTGGGGCTCTGACGGTGCAGGCGTGCGAGAATCTTGTGTGTGCGCGCCCGCTTCTGTCAGCTGGCGGATGGCTTTTGTATAGCCAGGAGAAGCTCCGATGGGACCTGCTCCATCTGTATGTCCATCTCCTCTCTCTAACTCCAGCTCCTCACACTCACTTACAAAGCCATCACCAATTCCTCTCCCACCTACATATCTGACCTTATCTCTCTTTACAGTCCCAATGACCCTCTCCGCTCCACAAATGCCCCTCGCCTCTCCTGCAAACCATTCCCGCCCCCAGGATATTGGCCATTGTGCTCTGTAACTCTAGAATTTTCTACCCCTCCCTATCAGAATTGACACCTCCCTACAACATTTTAAAAAGGCTCTCAAGACCCACTTCTTCATTAATCTAACCCTTTCTCATCCGATTCCTAACTCTCTGTTTATGCTAACTTCTATACCTTCTGTGTCACCCCAGTTTGTCTGCCCCTTCCCTTTAGAATGTAAGCTCTAACAAGCAGGGCCCTCTCACCTCATGTACTTTTCTAAGAATACATCTCTGCCACTGTTGCATTTGTACTGTAAATCACTATTTTCTTGTTTGGTTCTATTGCTCATCTATGTCCTGTCAGGTGCTGCGGAACCCTTGTGGAACCCTTGTGGTGCCATATAAATAAAAAAATAATAATAAAAATAATAACAACAATAATAACTTGGGCATCATTACATCCTGCCTCTTTTAATTTAAAGTGATACAGGATAGGGACCAATGGGGCAGATGTATTAAGCCTTAACAAGATAAATGCAAGGGTGATAAAGAGAGATAAACATCCAGCCAATCAGCTCCTTACTGACTTTTTTCAAACACAGCCTGTAACATGGCAGTTAGCATCTGATTGGCTGGACGTTTATCTCTCTTTATCACCCTTGCATTTATCTCTTGTTAAGGCTTAATACATCTGCCCCATTGTACCCTATACAGAAAAATCGATGATCCCATTTGAATATATACTGTATATTTAATTTTTTTCCGCTCAAGTACAGCTACATAATGGGGGTAAGGTACAATTATATTGCTAGACTTTTCAGCGAGTCAGACATATTGTTAAAATTACAGGGAGGTTCGATGACAATAAGGGATAGCTGGAAAGTTTGCATTAATGTCCTGTACATGAGCCTTTCTAAATCTGTTATGTGCACATTGTTTACCCATTTGGTCTTTTTCACAGCTCCAATAACTTGCCTAGGCATGTTCTCCCTAAACACAAAACTTCTATCCAAAAGCCAACTAGACACTTCCTAAGCAGAGCTCTCTGTATCTCCCCATATGTTTCTGTGGCATTACCAAAGACAATTATGTACAAAGGTACAAATGTGCGTACTAAAAGGTGGATTAGCACTGTTATTTATATTGTAATATTTATGGTAAAGAGCAAACAGCAATTTTAAAGCTATGTACAAGCTTCAGTTAAAATGACCTTCTAAGTGAAGGTAATGTAATATAATGTTTATTGTCATGCCAGATAAAACAATACGCAATTACCTTTTTATGTATTTAAAGCTGCAGTCTAGTAGGAGAGCATAGTTAATGGAATGAGAAGCCAATAAAACTGAATTAAATATGGATTTTTACCTCATACCTTCCAGACACATGTTTAAGAATAAATTGAGGAGATCTATAGTCACTGTTATAAATAAACAACATTTATTTTGACTTGTATTTTAACTAGTGCTGGTCAAAGGTTAAAATTTTATTTGCGATTAATCACATTGTTAGGCACATAAGTGCCACTTACCTACAATCTCGTTGCCAGGGAGGATTACATGCTTGTTGCCAAGGGGGATTGCATGCTCATTGCCATAGGGGGTTCCATGCTTGTTGCCAGGGGTTCCATGCTCATTTCCAGGGGGGATTACATGCTTGTTGCCAAGGTGGATTACATGCTCATTTCCATAGGGGTTCCATGCTCATTGCATACCTCCCAACTTTTGAAGTTGGGAGGTCGGGACGTTCGGGCGGCGAAGCCGCGTGCGCTCCCGAAAAGGGGGTGCGGCCTCAAGAAAAGGGGGCGTGGCCTCACGGGGTGACACGAACTCCGGCCACGCCCCCCACAGCGTCTATTCTCGGCAAGCTGGGGGGCTCCCAACTGTCCCCCCCACCGCGGGACAATGGCGGCCCCGGGCGGGACGTGGGAACGTCCCCGAATATCGGGACGTTCCCGCGGAAAGCGTGACAGTTGGGAGGTATGCTCATTGCCAGGGGTTCCATGCTCATTGCCAGGGGGAAATACATGGTTGCTGCCATAGGCGGTTAAATACTTGTTGCCCAGGGTGAGATAAATCTGTTAATTGCGGGGGGATTTGCAAAACGGAGGCGCAAAGCCTCTGACAGCATTAGAGACCCAGCAACCCTCCAAAGATGTCCTCTGCAGCATAGCAGACAGCTGCTAGAGATGCAGGTGTGCTTCTAGCATGTCTTCTCTGTGGCAGTGACCATTATTGGACGGACACAGGGTCTCTGTAATGCTGTTAGGGTGCGTCTCCGTGTTGCTTCTCCCTCCTGCTGTTGCATGCACCGCCCCCCCCCCCCCCCCCCGAGTTCACAGTGGTAAAAACGGTACTTATGTATTATCTGGGCTCCCATGTTAAATGCACCACATTTTTTCATACCCCTACTATCCAACTACGCATTGAGTTGATTTTATATAGTGTGGCGAGCGCAGCGAGCCACCGTGCCCGAAGCGTGGCAAGCGCAGCGAGCCCCGCGAGGGGACGTGGTCTCAAAGAAAAACGGGAGCCCAGATATTACATAAGTACCGTAAAAACTTTAAAAGCCATTAAAGTGCTGCCACGTTAATACGATATTAATGTATTAACACGCCCATCACTAATTTTAACATAACATTTAAACAGTTTGTGTAACAATGCCACTGCAGCCAAGCAGCTGTGGTGGTGCATGGTCTCTGTAGTTCCAATGGGTCTGGCCCTCCTACTGGTATATCACTACCTGAAAGTTACAGATTCTGGTTAGCGAAGCATGAAACCCCTGGCTACGAGCATGTAACCCCTGGCAATGGGCATGAAAAACCTAGCAAAGAGCATGTAATCCCTGGAACCGACCATGAAACCCATGGCAATGAGCATGTAATTCCTGTCAATGAGCACAAAACCAATGGAAATGAGCATTTAGGTAAAAAAATATACGAGGGTGGACGCCAGAAATTTGTTTGGCAGGGGGGGCGCACAATTTCTAGTTATACCACTGAATACAAAATACACTGTACTGATGCGCTAATATATCATTTCTGTCTTGGTGATGGATGTCTTGGTGATGAGTGGAATTCTATATACAGTATTGTTCTACATCTACAGCCTCTAATTATAATTAGATAGCTTTTAATTTATTGCTATCAGTTCTGCTGCCTGTTAGAAGAATATTAATATTAGTAATAAGCAAGAAATAAGCTGGAGGTTAACAAAATATAATAATACAATTCAGCAAGGATTAAAGGATAAAGGTTCATTCACAAAGAATGATATACTGTAATATAGCAATACTATTCAACAAGGATTAAAGTAATTAAGTTAATAGTTCAATAAGCATTATCTTCTCCTGCCATTGTGCACACACAAATCCAGGTTCTGAACTGTTTTGGCTGAAACCAGCTGAAATAACAAGTGTCAGTAATCTAGTTTAATTTCAATGTATGAGTCAAAAGTGGCATCCATATAGAAAACTACATTAAACAGAGTTCTGATATTTACTGCATGTGGTAGCACGGGGCAGTATGGATGGTGTAGTGGTTAGCATTACTGCCTCACAGCGCTGAGGTCATGGGTTCGATCCCAACCATGGCTCTAACTGTGCAGAGTTTGTATATTCTCCCCATACTTGCTTGGGTTTACTCCGGTTACTCCGGTTACTCCGGTTTCCTCCCACAATCCTAAAATATACAGATAGGTTAATTGGCTTCCAACAAAATTAACCCTAGAATGTCTGTGTGTGCGTGTACATGTGGTAGGGAATATAGATTGTAAGCTCCACTGGGGCAGGGACTTATGTGAATGTTCAAATATTCTCTGCAAAGCGCTGCAGAATATGTGTGCGCTATATAAGAAACTGTTAATAAATAATAAATATGGTAAGACCATTCATAAAATAAGCATAGGATGCTACTAGGTGTAAAGGCCCCCTATACACGTATGTGTCTTCTCTGAGGGGAGAAGTTGTGTATGATCTCCCTTGGGCTCCTGGACAGCTTCCTGGGCAGCAGAATCGCATACGATACTTTGTGATGTATCCTATGTGATCCCAGGTAGGGCTGCCTGATCCTATAAATCTTGATAACGTCCCTTGCAATCTCCGGGTCCGATCCGAAGCACATGGGACCGCTAAATCAGAATAGGAGCTAAAACACATGCGATTTGACACTTTGATACATCGGAATTTCGTGAAAGGAGACACAGTATGCAACTGGTTAATAACATAACATGCATTGACAATGAATGCTGAGTGTCTGTAAGACATCTGGAGCACAGGAAACTTCATGGAAACAGATAATGGACCAGATGGACTAAGCTTCAAAAGTGATAAAATGGAGAGTGATAAACAGCCAGCCAATCAGCTTCTACCTGCCATGTCACAGACTGTGTTTAAAAAAAATAAATCGGTACTCTTTACTTAGAAGGGCGCCCATCTCGGCCATCTCGGGCATTGAATGCACTAAAAAATCAGGTGCGATGCGACAGACGAGATGCCCGAGATTTCCCATAGGGAACAATGTTAAATGTCTCAATTGACCCGATTTTCCTGTTCAATGCCTCAATTGACCCAATTTTTCCATAGGAAACAATGTTAAATGGGCCACAGAGGCCAAATAGGCACCCTGAAGTGAATAATGGCCACCCGAATTGTTAACGCCACCCCACGATCAACATCAACCCGAAGCGCGGCGAGCGCAGCGAGCCCGCGAGGGGCGGCGGTACGCGTCCTACGACCTTTTCATACCCCCACTATCCACGTCGGCATGGAGTTGAGAATAGAAAGTGTGGCGAGCGCAGCGAGCCACCGAGCCCGAAGCGTGGCGAGCGCAGCGAGCCCCGCGAGGGGACGCGGATACCTTCACAGGTATCCGCGTCCCCTCGCGGGCTTCACAGCTGTCCGCGTACCCTCGCTGGGCTCGCTGCGCTCGCCACGCTTCGGGCTCGGTGGCTCGCTGCGCTCGCCACACTTTCTATTCTCAACTCCACGCCGACGTGGATAGTGGGGGTATGAAAAGGTCGTAGGACGCGTACCGCCGCCCCTCGCGGGCTCGCCATGCATCGGGTTGACGTTGATCGTGGGGTGGCGTTAACAATTCGGGTGGCCATTATACACTTCAGGGTGCCTATTTGGCCTCTGTGGCCCATTTAACATTGTTTCCTATGAAAAAATCGGGTCAATTGAGGCATTGAACAGGAAAATTGGGTCAATTGAGACATTTAACATTGTTCCCTATGGGAAATCTCGGGCATCTCGTCGGTTGATCGCACCCGATTTTTTAGTGCATTCAATGCCCGAGATGCCCGAGATTTTTTACTAACGATGCCCACGATCAAAATCGTGGGCGCCCTTCTAAGTAAAGAGTACCAAAAAATCATAGGTAGGAGCTGATTTGCTGGCTGTTTATCACTTTTAAAGCTTAGTGCATCTAGCCCAATATCAGCTTAACCAAGCTTGAGTTTGAACTGTGATACTGCAGCTTCATAAATGGGATATGCTGGGACTGGAAAAAACTGTGAATTCAGAGGCAGAACTACCAATGGTGTAGCAGGTGCATTAGTACTCAGGGGCTCACTGCTGGCCAAACCAGCATTGAGTTATCCCCTGGTCCTCCCACAGACCATTTTGAGCAATATTGAATGAATGGCCTAGTGCAGAGAGCAGGGTGGGCCCCACTGCCTGAGGAACCTGGCCCTTACCTTAGAGAGGCAGAGTCCTGACACCTACAGTATGAGCGTTGATGATCACAGTCGCATACTGCCTCTAATTAGCAGACAGCCGCACATTGGCCCTTATTCTGATTGATGCGGACTTTACCGCGTACTTACGGATCGCGTCTTTATGACGTCTGCGCATGCGTGGAGAACGCTACGCGCATGTGCCACGCATTGACTCCGTACCAGTTCGGCCAAATCCCGTCCAAAACTGTTCGCCGCTATCAGTCGGGAAATAGGGGCGTATTATGGGCGTCATGCGGAATGACACATGGGCGTAGTTTCAAAGTGGGCAAAACGGGGCGGAAACATGGGCGGACACGGGGGAGTACACTTATGTTGGGGGGCGTACATTCGGAAACCACTCCGAATGCACGCGATGAAAAAAGGGCAGAAATGTGCGGTGTCCACAAGTGTACTATTGCTTTGCGGACACCACTCGTTCATGCGGTAGGCGAACGTACGCCTAATGACTACAACCATTAACACCTGAACCCAATAGAATCTACTCCTTTACTCATTACTCACTAATAGGCCGCTTGTCAGTGCTTTAATTGAAACCATTGCTGCTTCAAGGAACCCGTACTAAACACCCACATATGCTGTACTTGTCAGACACTTTCAAACTGCTAACAATGGACATGACAGAATATTAATACTAGCAATACACATGTGTATTTGACATGTACTCATGAAACCACACATTTTGGGTAAAGTAAACACATTTATTTATATTCATGTCACAGTCAAGTTTATGAGGATAGGTAATTGAATAAGTGGGTCATGTGATGTATTGCAGAAGATACTTCATAGTGGGTTGTTTTGCGGAAATCCTCCGCTTACGTGCGGTAGCACCGCTTGGCTCCCGTTCGGATGCGGTATTCCCGAGCATACTCTGTAATACTCTGTAATACCGTGACGAATCGGAGTGTTTCTCCCGCACACGCATGATTTGTATGTCGTCCGTAAACACGCCCTGTTCTTAAAGAGTGAGTCCGTCCGAATGCGGAGGACACGTGGGCGTTTCTACGGACGATGGCCGCATGCGGAAAAACACCGTGGCGTGCGGACCGCACCGTAAGAATGCGGGAATATCCGCACCGATCAGAATAAGGGCCATTGTTACTGAATTACTTTGGACTGTGGATTAAATCCAGCTCACAACCGGTGTAATTGGCACTGTCAGAGTATGTCTGACCGAGTGCCAAACTGAGCAAAGCCAAAGGGTGTGGGGCAGGGGCAACTGTGTTCCTGCCTCTACCAAGGTAAATGCCCCCCAGTTATCCGCACTGCGCACAAGATTGGACTTGTACCCGTCGCCTACTGTCTTCCCCTGTCACCCACTCTTTCTCCCTGGGCTCCTCTTCTGAAGGGTGTGTGTCAAGGCCAGCTTCGGGATTTTACACCCCCCGTGGAAGCAAAAAGCTGTAAACGACAGATGTTTCCCGCTAAAGCTATGCTATATGTAGGAGATTGCTGTAGCAGAATCAGAATGTGTGCGCATTGCGGTATGCTGCATGTGTACACATTTCAGCCGGTCCAATTGAACTCAATATGTACACTTGCACATGCCGGCTCTTATTGAAGTGTATGCGTAGCATGCCTATGCATAGTACTAGCACGATAATGCATAATGGAAGTATGTGTATGCATATGGATAAAAAGAGTGTACCAGCGCTGGCTGAAAAGAGTAAAAATAAACAGAACGATATCCTTTACAATATATTTATTTACTAATAAATAGTACTAAAAAAGCTGTAACGTTGATATGCTTAGTATATCAGTGAATAAAAAAGGGGGATTACAATAAAATATAAGGACATTCAGTGTGCATCACAATTATGTTAGTTGAACAGGCATAGAAAATGCATATTACCACACGGACATCTCAGATGGTAGTCCCATGATAGCAGGTGACCAGGTGGCCAATGGCGATCCCAAAACAGAGTCCAGTTGGTAAATTAGGTTCCTCTGGTGGGAAAGATGGTAAACCTGAAGGATAGATGTAAGTTCCAGTAGCTGCCTTGGATTATGAGTCCGGATGGGGTGGTGCAAATGCACACAATGGTGTCCTTTAAAGTGTGGATTTACCCCGACTTGTAGTGATGCGCTTGAAAGGAATGTCCGATCTGTGGGGGGGGGGGGCTCAACGCGTTTCTCTGGGTCAAACACCCATCTTCTTCAGGAGCAGAGTATCGCGTATGTGTATGCATAGCGGGAGAATGCGAATGCATGCTCCCTGCTATCCCATGTGTTGTGTGTTTCACTGTTAAATGTTCTGCTATTGCAGCACCCACATCTGTAAGCTTACAGCTGTTTGTTAAATATGGACATTTCAGAGCAATTTATGACACAGTAACATCTTTTTTAGGCTATGAAATATTTGTAACAGTATTTTTATGCATTATTTTTATTTCTGTTGTCCCATCTGGCAGTTATGTGGCCATGATTTAGAGATGTAAAGCAGGATGGGTAATACATTTCTAATTTTCCATAAATGATTACTGTTATTTCCTCGCATTCCCATATTCAAAGCATGTTCATGGTGAAGTGCAGTTTATTATTGATTGGAATCACACCGGACTACAAAGGGCATGTTTTTAGTACAGACAGATGGATCAGACATGGAAAATAAGTCAATGTTGCCTTCTTCAATCCTTAACAGTTTGGAACCAAATCATTTCTGCTTCCAAACACACAATGAACTGTTTTATTAGCATTAGAGCATGGGGAAACACATTTCGCCTGTCTTTGGAAACCAGTAAAACAAGGAACTTGTATTTTTAACAGCAATCTTTTCTAGCAAGCTCATTAATGTGTCCGTGGACATGCATAACATCTTGGAGGATTTAGCTGAGAACAGCATTAAGCTACAGACAATTGCTGTTTTAATATGAATTCCATTTTTCTCCAGTGCTAACTTCTGAATCCTTTTGGAACTGACAACAACTGTCCACTTTGACACTTGTTCATTATATTCTTTTCAATGGAACAAATTCTCCTTCATTCAGCTGTTGTAGCAATTTTATTTGTAAGAAGTCTCCTTGTAGGGTTCTTTGTTGAACACGCTTATAGGGTTTAAAATCCATGGCTTGCGGGTGTCTAAACTATTTCACAGATCCCTGGTACAGTTTGCCACTTGTTCCGCTGCACACTTACACAAAGGAAAACTATGATTTGACCTCTATTAAAAGCCAGAGAACTCTAATCAATTGGTTCTGTAGATTAAGCAATAACGTCATGCTGATGGCAGTACATGCCATACTTACTTCTGAAACCTACGCGTGCAACATTGAAAAAAAAATTAGATCCAGTATATATTATTTAGGGCAACATCTGAAGCTTAAAAAAAAAAAAACAATATGTAGGTTTCCCTTATTGTTTGCAGTAAATTATAAAAAAATTCTATTACAGTTTATGGTGAAATTACTTATTACATTTCTGCCCCCTGACCCCTTTTTCACAGCTGCTAACATTAAAAAAATAGGTATTAGGGACAGTTCTCTGCTGAGACAGAGCATCTTGGTATATCAGCCATGACACTGCCTCCATAGGCCTTGGAGAACCACAATGCCCTCCATGACAAGTTCAGTGAATGGCATTTTTTCTTCATATATATATATATAGCCGGCACTTGCTTTCACAGGATCTTGTAGGGGTGGTGCCTGAGCGGAACAGGGTATAGACAGGCGAAAGACGGCACTCACCCACCTTCAATAAATCATGGAAGCTCAAATATGCATTTGCATATGCATATTTGAGCTTCCGTGATTTATTGAAGGTGGGTGAGTGCCGTCTTTCGCCTGTCTATATATATATATATATATATATATATATATATATATATATATATATATGAATAGAGAATTGAAAGTCTGCGCTTATCTGTAAGTCACTCAGGACGCCAGTTGAAAAGTCCTTTGTATGTAACACAAGGGGGACAGGGCACACCAAAGTCCAAAATTCTGAGGACCTGCACACTCTTCTTTCTAATGAAGCAAACAACTCTGGAATCCACAGAGCACACAAGAGATCTAGAAATGGGCAGAAAGAAGGCGCTTCATGGTGTAATATTTCAAAGTAAGAAATTTATTAAAAATATATATTCCCAGGTACAAGTGATGTTATACTCGTACCATATAAAAAGACACTGTGGACTGGGTACCACAAGGCATGGGTTTTTAAAACCATAGGCAAATGCTGCTCACACTGTACCAGGACCAGGACCTCACTGGGACTTCAAACGCCGCAGAGCTGGATTGCAGGGAAGCGTAGGGACTCACAGGACGTCAGGGCAACCGGTAACCAGAGCAAGTGGAGCGTCGTAGGCCACGCCCTGACGCGTTTCGTCACTGGGGACTTCGTCAGAGGGCGTGGCTACTACGTCCGCTCGTGATGTTTATATAGGGCTAACCTCGTCAAAAGAGCGGGTAAATATTGAGTAATGAGAGCCAATAGTGGGAGGCGGGAGAACAAAGTCCGCGTCAGAACGTGACGCGCGAGGGGAGGATGTCTAACCCTCATGCGCGTCAGTGTACAGGGCGGCGTGTGTTTCTAGAAGCATCCGCCTACTAGCGTGACGCACGGACGTAGCGTGTCTAGTGATAGGCAAGTATAACCCACGTGGGATGAAGATAGTAAACACCATACGCAAACGTAACACGTATTACGCTGCGTGGATGTATTACTATGACAACGCTAATAAACAGACGGGGACGTGACCTGACCGCCAGCAGCCAATCCCGGACGTATGAGATTCAGATTACAAAGACCGGGGATACTGCATGGGACAAAAATATACATATGGAAAAAGTATCTATAAAACAATAAATGCCGCAGGCTGAGCTGTGCATTTTATTGAAAGAATAACCATATATAATAGATCTAAACATCTATTACACTAAAACCGAGTTTAAATGGCCCTGTTGCCATGGTGATGATATACACGGTAGTGTGTATCATCTGGGGATATTAGACTATCAAAACACTATATAAATAAATTGATAAAGTAACCAATTAATTAGATGCCGAATCAGGCGGCTAGAAAGGCTGCTTGGAATAAAAATTTTTTTTTTAGATAAAATTAATATTAATATAGAATCAATATTAGTATATAAGGAAGGCATATAGAAGTAAGGTGACAATTTTATAAATAGGTCCTTATATGGGTGTAAGCAGCAAATCTCCATGGTGTACATAGTAAAAAACATATATATCTCAATTCCCAGTACATATAATAATACATATCCATTACATTCCAGGAAATATGGGTGCAACACAGTGCATCCATTTTACAAGATTTAATTTTAAAACCATTATTCTGACATAGAAAAAATTTTTCTTACTTTGAGAACACAAAATATATAGGAAACCACATTACGCAATCTATATCCAAATTCTACATATTCAATCAAATAAATGAGCTTAACTCAAAAAAAGAAAGAAGAAAGCAACAACAACAGTCCTAAAGGACATACAAAGGCGATAGACATTATTTAGGGGAAGGTACATGCATACATTGATCACTTCTAGTTGATGAACGGGGTGATCTCGTAACCCTCGTTCAACCCATTAGGTACCAGTGTATTAAGTCTCAATATCCAAATGGTTTCCCGTTTGAGCAAAAATTTATCATGGTCCCCACCTCTTTTACTGTGTTGAACGAGTTCGAGACCTTTACAGGTTAGAGATTTAGGGTCACATCCATGTGTTTCTTTGAAATGCCGGGGCACGCTGTGATTAGTCACACCATGCTTGATGTTCCGGAGGTGCTCCAATACTCTCACTTTGAAGCACCTCTTAGTTTTGCCAACATACTTTAACCCACATCCACATGTGAGTAAATATACCACCGAAGTGGAATTACAATTTATGAAACTATTGACCCTAATATTGGTACCTTCGATCTCGGGACCTTTTTTCATATGAGGACAAATTTTACACCGATTGCATGGGTAACTACCCTTTAGACTAAGGAATGTCTGGGAAGGTGGATTTACGTTCTCCAATTGACTCTTGGAAATAAGGGTTTTTAGGGTTTTGGCTCGCCGGAACACCATTTTGGGGTTGTCTGGAATGTGGTCCCCAAGGATAGGGTCCAACTTCAAGACACCCCAATGTTTCTTGAAAATGTGCTTAAGTTCTCTTTCTCTTATATATATATAGCAGGTGAATGGCGCGGCACTCTTAACACTTGCAATGAAGAGTACAAGTAGCCAGATTAGATCATCATTAGATGATGATCTAATCTGGCTACTTGTACTCTTCATTGCAAGTGTTAAGAGTGCCGCGCCATTCACCTGCTATACTGCATGTCTTGTGCTGCGGAGGCACCGACCAAGTTGTCCCACAGTTGTTTGGAGTGCCAAACCCCCCCTCGTTCCTATATATATATATATATATATATATATACATATATATATATATATACTGTACATATATGTACATTTATATCAATCAATAAATATATTTTATTAATAGATATAAATATATTTATTTTAGTCAGTAAGAGAAAATACGCCATTTGCAAGGTTTATTAATATGCCACATTAGTTCACAGAAAGACTACACATTGGCTAATTTATTTCATATGCAATGAAAATAAAAGTTACATTATAATAATATTGTGTCATTTTATATTGTTTTAAGACATTTCCAATCATCGCAGCTGTCCCCATATGAGGGGTCTGTCAATCCCTGCCTATCAAACCCATTGTCCTATTCAGTCCGGATGGCTGTGAGATACAGCATGTCCTGTTCACAGCTACTGTTTGGATATATGCATGTACTGCTGCAGGTGGGGGCTACCACAGGTAATGGCCATTGATAGATAATGAGAAGCCCCATCTCTGGTGAAAACACTTTCTTAATAAACTTTTCATAAATAGACCCAATAGTTTAGTATGAAATGTGTAATAATTATGTTATTGTCCTAGGTTGTTACAGTAAATCAGGATGTTTCTATCTATTTATCTATCTATCTATCTGCGCTATGGTCGCTATATGCCAACGATTGGCCATCGTATATTGTATTGTCGCTAGAAGAGGCACAGAACATCTATTTACATTGTAAAGGTTAAGAGTGTATTGTCTGGTGATGTGTGATACAACCTGACATCATAACACCACCAGAGATTCACTTTAGATGAAAAGCATCTATAAAACAGTAGGACACATTCCTCAGAGAGAAGTATACTGAGTGACCAAGTGGCCTCCAACTGTTCAGTTTTTAAATGGCGTGTTACCTCACATGGAGTGTAACCTGAGTTTAATGGTGCACAACAGTGTCCGCGTATATGATAGCGTGCATCGGCCACCCAGATACACCACAGGTCACTTCTACATTCCAGTTTAAGTGATAGATCTCTGTCTTAAACAGGCAATTCATTTATCAGCAATCTGAGACCATTACAGTAGAGGGGATTACCATCACACACCATTAATTAGATATTATGGTTTGGTATACATACGTTAGGTCGACAGTTCTTAGGTCAATCACTATTGGTCAATGTGCATCAGGCTTAAATGACCAATAGGTCGACATGGTGAAATGGTCAACTTGATAATTGTCGACAAATCACTTAGTCGACATGAGTTTGAGCACAGCTTGCAGCTATGTGTACACATCACATGTACGCTATGGAGCTCTGCATGTCGCAGCAGCAACAACCAGGGGGGCACATCTGTAGACAGACAGAAAGGCAGACAGACAGACAGATAGATAGATAGATAGATAGATAGATAGATAGATACTGACATATAGACAAATACAATTAGATAGATGCCTGTTGTTTCTTCAACTCAACTTCTTGATTGATCGCTAGAAGTGACTGCCTCATTTGCGGGAGCTGTAAGGGCCAATGCAGGGAGTGGGCACTGCTGCTGCATGGCATGCCTGGTAGTTCTGTTGACTCTCACCAGGCTGCCTGTTCCTGCTCCTCTTCAGTGACATATATATATTATGCCTTCTTGTGCCACACTAGACAGACAGACAGTGTATCAATCAAGACAAGGGGCTTTCAGCACCGCCTCTGCTGCAGCACCAGCCCACCCTCATTATTTAGGAGGTAGAAAGGAGGAGCCAAGGAGAGATGAGACCCCCGGGTTCTCCTCCTCTCGGCAGAATGTGTCCTCAGGGATCTCGTAGTCTTGGGCCAATGAAGTCGAGGGGCAGAGTACCAATGATGGCTGTGGGCCCATTAACAGCTGCCTGGCCATGTGCAATGCACTGGCTGCACCACCACTTGTGTCACTTTGTCTCTTCCCTCAATATCCCCTGCGCACTTTGAAATGACAGATCAATCTGCATGCAACAAGCTGACGGTTATCCATCACATCTTCCCCTCCCACTTTCTTCAGCTTATTGCCATCACCAAAACCTTTCTCTCCTCCTCTGAATGCACCCCCCCTGATGTCCTTTCCTATGGGTGTTTTTCCTTCACCCACTCTGTTACAACTGATCATCCCATCTGAACCCTTTGCCTTCTTCTCCCAAATGAAGGCAATCTGACACTAATCTCCTCCCAACTCCCTTTGGCAGCCCTTCTCCCTCCAGTCATCCCACCTTGTGATTTTTCTGCACCATTTTTCTCTCCTTATGCTAGCTACCCCCTGGACCCCCTCCCCTGCCACCTCTTCTGCTTCTTATTCCCTACTCTTCCTACGTTGCTCACCTCTTCAACCTATAACTCTCTACTGACATCTTTACCACCCCATTGAAACATGTTCTTGTCTCACCCAGTGGCATAAGTAGAGGTTTGCGCCCCCCTGGGCAAAACATTTTTTGGCTACCCCCCCTCCAATACATTATTTAACATGATGTTTACCTACATGCTTATTACCAGGAGCTTATTGCTCATTGCCAGGGGTTACAGGCTCATTGCCAAGAGGTTCCTGCTCAGAGAACACCAGTTCTTCCGATATCAGCACTTCCGGGTAGCTGCCTTCCCCTGACAGACACAAGGGGGTGAGGGGGGGCAAAGGCGTAACTACCATAGGTGCAGGGGGTGCAGCTGCTATGGGGCCCATAGCTGAGAGGGGCCCACTTAGCCTGTCAACGTATCATGTGCTGTATACATTTTTCAGTATGAGATGATAATTAGGGGCCCTTCAAATTTTTTACTATGGAGCCCACATATCTAGTTACGCCACTGGGGGGGGGGGGGGGGGGTATTCAAATGTTTACTTTTGGGTGTCATTTTTCCCCACCTTTCACGCATCTGACATCTTTTGAAAAAGATGGTTTGCTATTGAAATGTTTTTTGTTCTTTTATAATATCACCGATTACATATATTTTATATGCGCTCCATTTTATTCCCCTTTTTTCTATTCCCTATTTTGTTCCACCCTATTTAACTCCACCCACCGTGTTTAGCCCCGCCATGCTAGTTTATTTATCTTCAGTGCTGCATTTTGTGGGAGAGGAAGTGAGGAGCAGTGAGACGTAGCGGCTTGCATGAAAAGTGTTGCCCCTGTTGAAGAGAGGCTTACGAGGTTTTCTGGGTGTAAGATAAGTATTTTTTTAATTTTTATCTGCCTTTTCCCCATTGCTGCCAATAGGCTGCCCCTAACTAGATGCCCACAAGTTCACCCTGCCCTCTGCCTGGCCATACAAGTTTGTCTCCATTATCTCACCCCCTGTTAAACAGATGCCATTTAATTCATGCTGCCCTTGCCCAACTACACCCTGATGTGTCCTGCGATGTGATTCTGAAAAAGAGATGCTCGAGCAGGCAGGTGCCACATGGAAGATGAAGAGCGGAGGACATGAGCTGCAGCCTGCCACCCACAGGAGAGAAGACGAGCCACTGTGCTGTGCAGGGAGCTGAAGCCAGCCACCGCTGACCCAGCATGGTGATCTGTCTGTCACACACACACTTGTGAGACTTTCGTGTGTAGGGTTTGAGGGAGGAGGTTTTGCCAGTATACAGTCATTAGGTTGACTCTATTAAGGTCTATATGCATTGGGTCGACCACTGAAGGTTGACAAGGGTTTGGTCAAAACATGGAAAAGGTTGACACAAGCATTAGGTCGGCAGTGAAATTGTAGACATGGGTTTTCACGGGTTTTTAGACCAAAATGTGCCGACAGGCGGTATTTCGTGCTCTACCAACCATTAGAGCAGACATTCCCAACCACGGTCCTGAAGGCACACTAACAGTGCAGGTTTTAGACATATCCAGACTTGAGCACAGGTGCTTTTATTAGTACCTGAGTGAATCTGATTAAACCATCTTTGCTTGAAGCCTGGCAGGGCCGCCAACAGGGGGATACTGTGGGGTCTGGAGTCCCGGGCCCTGGGCAGACAAGGGGCCCAGGAGTCAGTGTTGAGGTCATTTAAGTCACCGGGAAGTTGCCCGTAAGCTGGCCGAAAGTGAGTCCAAAACTTGGACATGGCTCTACCCACTCGCGGCTCAGGTATCGCGCTGCCCACACAACTCGGCCAGGGACACTACACTGTGTCCTGCAGTCTGAAACATTTAAGGCTGCGCTAACCTATCAGTAGAAAAAGGTAATGTGTGGTGCGCTATCAACAGCTGCTGGCACTGGGTTTGTCGGGCCCAAATATAAAGAGAAAAAGAAATGGTGTGCCAGCGCTGGCTGTTTTAAGAAAAAACAATACGCGGTTCAAAAGATACAAATTTACTAATTTATTAATAGTACTTGAAGCCGGTGATACCGGGGAAACGCGTTGAGCACTACCAAAAACTTGCTGTATGATTGACATCCATCCTCCCACAAGTGACGTGTCCATTCATCCCTAGATGATCCTCAAGAATTCCTGGATTACAAAATCTATATGGGATATCTGCTTTGTCCCTAATCCTTTCCAGACGACAACCAGAGGACATCCAAATTGGGAACCTTGAGTCCTTGAAATTATAGGACATACTGCGGACACTTTTTCACTATACCCTGGCTCCAAAAACCACCAGGTGCAATGGGATGGTAATATACAGCCTATTTTTCTATCCATGATTCTTGTGCAAGTGATGCTACAACACAGTGCTACTTAGCACCATCTAGAGCGATTCACCTTTTAGCTAGTGTTTTAATGTGTTGTTATTATTAATAAATTTGTAAATTTGTATCTTTTGAACCGCGTATTGTTTTTTCTTAAAACAGCCAGCGCTGGCACACCATTTCTTTTGCTAACCTATCAGTGGCTGAAAGCCTGCAGCTCGATGCTGAAGAGTCCTGGCTGGGCGGGCAGCAGCATTATAGTTTCCCTGCTCCTTGGGCACCTCACCCCTGATGTGCCTGCAGTCAGGTGACCAGGCTCCACTGCTCCTCTGAACTTAAGCTTAAAATGGCGACGGTGCGGTTGCACTCTCAGCCACTGCCATTTGCCCAAAGCTGCTGGCTGCTCGGCAGCTCACGTATTCCTTCATCTGCTTGCTCCCGTCTGGCTCCCACAATCAGCTACAAGGCTGTAAATTAAAAGTGTGTGTAGTGAGTAT
>NC_139220.1:119208971-119326471 GCF_055691185.1 Crinia signifera | reverse complement strand
ACAAAAATGCAGTTCTGGCTCCAAATTTTTCATTTTCACAAGGAATGAAGGAGACAAAGCACCCCAAAATCTGTGCCCCAATTTCTCCCGAGTACGGCAATGCCTCACATGTGACCAAAAAATACCATTTGGGTGCATGGCAGGACTCAGAAGGGAAGGAGTGATTTTTGTATTTTGCAGCTCAGATTCTGGTGGAATTTTGGTGGGTGCTATGTCGCATTAGCAAGACCCCCAAAGCACCAATACAGTGGAAGCCCCCCACAAGTGACCCCATTTTGCAAACTACACCCCTCAGGGAATTCATCTAGGGGTATAGTGTACATTTCAAACCCCCAGAGGTTTCACCAATTTTGATACAACTGAGCTGTGAAAATGAAAAATTTAATTTTTTACACAAAAATGCAGTTCTGGCTCCAAATTTTTCATTTTCACAAGGAATGAAGGAGACAAAGCACCCCAAAATCTGTGTCCCAATTTCTCCCGAGTACGGCAATGCCTCACATGTGACCAAAAAATACCATTTGGGTGCATGGCAGGACTCAGAAGGGAAGGAGTGATTTTTGGATTTTGCAGCACAGATTCTGGTTGAATGACCCCTGAAGCACCCATACAGTGGAACCCCCCCACAAGTGACCCCATTTTGCAAACTACACCCTTTAGGGAATTCATCTAGGGGTATAGTGTACATTTCAAACCCCCAGGGGTTTCACCAATTTTGATACAACTGAGCTGTGAAAATGAAAAATTAAATTTTTTCATTTTCACAGCCCAGTTGTATCAAAATTGGTGAAACCCCTGGGGGTTTGAAATGTACACTATACCCCTAGATGAATTCCCTGAAGGGTGTAGTTTGCAAAATGGGGTCACTTGTGGGGGAGGTTCCTAACTTTTAGCATCTTATGGTGCCTAGAAACCTACATGGTGCCTAAAAAATAATCTCATAAAAAGGAGGCTCCAAAATCAAGTAGGTGCTCCTTCTATTATGAAGCCTGTGGCACACTAGGGCCACATATAGGATATTTATGAAAACAAAAGAATTGGGGGAATCAATTTTTAGTCACATTTCTCTAGTAAAATGTACTGTGTTCCTTAGAAAAATGTATTAAAATTGCAAATCTGCAAAAAAAATGAAATTTTGAAATTTCACCTACACTTTGTTTTAATTCCTGTGAAACACCTAAAGGGTTAACAAACTTCCAAAATGCTGTTTTGAATACTGTGAGGGGTGCAGTTTTTGAAATGGCATCATTTATGGGGGTGTCTCACATACAAGTGCCTCAAAGTCACATCAGAACTGAACTGGTCCCTAAAAAAATCAGTGTTTGAAATTTTCTTGAAAATTTGAGAATTTGCTATTCATATTGTAAGCCTCCTAGTGTCCAAAAAAATTAAAAGGAAGTTGAAATAATGATGGAAACATAAAGTAGACATATGGTCTATGTTAGTTATTAACTATTTTGAGTGGTATGATTATTTGTCTCACAAGCAGAAAATTTAACATTTTGCAAATTGCTAAATTTTCCATTTTTTTCCGACATTTTGGTATTTTTCACAAAAAAACACAGACTGTATCGACGAAAATTTACCACTAACTTGAAGTACAATGTGTCACGAAAAAACAATCTCAAAATCACTGGGATAAGTAAAAGCAAAAAAAAGTTATCCCCACTTAAGTGATACCTGTCAGATTTGAAAAAAAGGGCTCTGTCAGGAACGCAAAAACTGGCTCTGTCAGGAAGGGGTTAAACAGAACCCAAAACCCCAAACCCAAAACCTTGAGGGGGTGTTTTGGCAAAACCCATTAGAATCCAAAACCTGAAGGTAATCAGAACCCAAAATGCAAAAAGTGGCCTGGTGCACATCCCTAATAATTAATGCATGTAAAAGATGAAATGCTACTGTATATTTGGTTGCCGCAAAGTGCTTAATGATGGTTTGATTAACATTGTTATTTAAAGCTCCCCAATCTGCAGAGCAATTTACAGTAAGGCTAATACATTTTTGAATGGCTTAATAGTCTTCTCAATACTTTCAGTAATATAAAGTGCCCCGGTACACTTCAAAAATTGTTCAGTAATGGTTTGCGCAACAATGACAAAGATTTGGTCTCCAGAATCACCCCCTCCCTGTATCTGACACTCCTTTATTGTGGAAGTGGGTGGGAGCCAGCCGTGCCTACTATTCCAGGTTTGTGGGAAAACTACCCATAATTTGGGATTATTGGGGACAGAATATGCTCAACAACAATATATGTATGTATGTTTCTGTATGTTCCTGATAAAAGGCCAGGTGCAGAACCAATAGGGATTCTGGAGACTATCTATCTATCTATCTATCTATCTATCTATCTATCTATCTATCTATCTACAGATGGAGCCCCTCTCATTCATCCCCAGTGCCCACCAACTCAGGGTTTACTGCCTTGGTTAGATTCCAAATCAAGGCAATACTTCATCATCCTGGTCAATAGAAGTACCTTCCAATGTGATTCAGTTGCCATTTCCCACAGGACTGTTGGACGGAGAGCACACACTAGATGGGAAGAGTGAATAGTTAAGAGCTCCTAATGGCAGCATTAACCATCATAAACCCTTTATTGATGCACAAGCACAGCCACACCGGTGCTTCTGTGGAAGCTATAAAATCAGAGTCACTGTTTGAAATGTCCCTGGTTAACTACAGGCTAAGCTAGATGGATATACATTTGATTAGGCAGTTAGTAAAACATTGGTTTAATGTATTGTTTTTGGATTCAGTATGAAATCCCGGCGGTCGGGATCCCGGCGTTCAAAATCCCGACGCCGGAATCCCGACCGCCGAAATCCCGACAAGGGGGGGACATGGATGGCCCCCCCTTGCAGGCTCGCTGCGCTCGCCACGCAGCGGGCCCGGTGCCTCGCTACGCTCGGCACGCTAATTTATTCTCCCTCCAGGGGTGTCGTGGACACCCACGGAGGGAGAAAGTGTCGGGTGTCGGCGGTCGGGATTCCAGCGTCGGGATACTGAACGCCGGGATCCTGACCGCCGGGATTTAAACTGCATCCCATTGTTTTTAGTGCAGGTAAGGAACATCTGTAATATTACTTGCATTTTTGTCAGACTGTGGTGCTGCAACTTAGGTGTAGCACTTTGGTGTACAGTACAGCCCAGGGCTCTATATAGGGCAGAATTAAACTTTGGTACACACTGATGTGTTTTGTCACTACCCTAGTATACATTGCAGCCCAGAGCTCTAAATACAGGACAGCAGTATTAACCCTTCATTGGTGCATGGTGGTGCCCATAAATGTTTTTGGTCAAGTTGTCATTTGTGAATAAAAAATGTACAAGTTTTTGTGTACTGTAGTTGCAGTACCCCATTGCATTCATAAATATAAGCACTGTGACTTCACAGTCTGAGTTGTTATTTGTGAAAAAGTTATAGTTGTTTTTACTTTTTAGTATGACCTGGGTGTTTAAAGTGCAATATGTGTTGAGCCACACTTTGTTCATTAATGTAAGCAGTATAATTCTGCAGGGTGAGTTGCCATTTATAAAAAAGTTTTTAAAAATAGTGGTTTGTTTTTTTGCATAACTTTTGTCTTCTGTAGGTGCCGTTCCCCACTGCATTCATAAATGTAGCACCAGGACTGGTGGGACAAATTTTTTAGTTTTTTTAAGGTGTGTTCATTAATACAGTATGAAACATGAACATGATGATCATCATACTAGTTCTAATTTACTAAAGAAGATGCTCAATTGCATAGATTGTGTAATTCAAGGAAGAACCCATTTTTTTTTGCACTGGTAAGAAAAAAACACATCTTATAAAGGGAAAAACATAATATTGCCAACATGCAATTTGCCACATGCAGTGGAAAGAAAAGGCTCAGGCCTTGACTTTTATTTCTGAGTGGTGGTTCTGCAAATTTCAGTGACAAAACTTATTTTGCTTTTTATGATGCTGTACTGTAAGAGTTTCTCAGAGTGTAGAATAGGTGTCCAAAAAAGGAAAAGGTACTTGTGTAATATCACGGCGCCCGGCTACGCTACGTTTTCGGCGTAGGCTAAGCTACGTTGTCAGCGTAGCCCAGCGGCTACCTAGCGTAGTCAGCGTAGCACGCCAGCCAATGGCTGCCTAGCGTAGTCAGTGTAGCGCCCCTGCCAGCTCTTCCCAGGGGGCAGCTTGTGCTGCCTGTGTCCCCGGGAGTCCTCCTACCCCCAACATAGCCTCCGCTGCAGGCACGAAGGCTTCCATCTCCCTGCCTGCCGCTGTTCCCCGCCTCCCTGCGGCATGCGAATTTATACCAAGTTTCATGTACTTTAGTACTGAGAAAGGATCGGCGTGCGAATTTATACCAAGTTTCGTGTCCTTATTCCCAATAAGCAGAAAGGTTTACAGTAAATTATACCTGGTGTATTTAAGTGTGTTTAAGTACTACTTAGTACTGAGCTTTTCACTTATTGTCCATCGGTTTGTGATTAAGTTGGCAAATGCCTCCATTTATGTAGCTGACGCCAGAGGCGTAGCTAAGGTGGAGCCGGCGGAGCTTGTGCTCCGGGCGCAGGCACCTCATAGTGGCGCACATATGGAGTTTCCAAGTACCCGGCAATTCATCTTGTAGCTGCCTGTAGCCCTGACAGTGACAGCCCCATCCCGCCCTTCCTTACACCTCAGCGCAGCCAGTTAACGTTATACAAGACACTGAGCTAGCGCTGGCTTTAATCGCAGCTGCTGCTTAGCCACAGTGGAAGTCATCCAAGCTCAGCCTGGCTACTGCCTGTATGGCTGTCAGTGTCAGCGCTTCCGCGTCAGGTGGCTTCCTTTAGCAAACCACCTGATGCGGAGCAGTGACAGGCAGTAGCTGGGCTGAGCTTACTGACTTCCCCTGTTGGTGAGCTACTATGAAAGCCAGCGCTATCTCAGTGTCTATAACACTGACTGGCTGCCCTCCGACATGGATTAAGGGGGTGCCCAGAGGATACTCACCCCAAGCCCCCTGCTTCTTAGCCCCCCCCCAGACGAAGACAGGCTGGGGACACCTGCGCGGCACACACGACTACACTGTGTGAGAACAGCTGCTGCTCCTCTCTGCACTGCAGTGATTCATTTCCGGGTAACACAGCAGAGAGGAAGAGCTACTGAGCAGCAGAAACTACAGACTCTGGATTTCATCCTGTTCTCACCTGCTGGTATGACTTTGTTTGTGTATGCATATTTGTAAGCTATGTATGTATGTATATATGCTGTGTGTATCATATATGTGTGCTGTGTATGTATGTATGTATAAATGCTGTGTATATCATATATGTGTGCTGTGTATGTATGTATATATATATATGCTGTGTGTATCATATATGTGTGCTATGTATGTATGTATGTATGCTGTGTATATCATATATGTGTGCTGTGTATGTATGTATGTATGTATATTGTGTGTGTGTATGATGTGTGTTATGTATGCATCATGCTGTGTGTCTTGTGTGTATGTCTGGTGTGTTGTGTATGTGTGTATGTGTCATATGTATGTATGTGTTTTGTGTGTGTGTGTGTGTGTGTGTGTGTGTGTATGTATCTATGTGTGCTGTTTGCTGGGTATGTATAAATAAAAATCATTTTGTGCACCTGATAATGTTAAAAAGTGAATTATGCAATAAAACAATGACACTTTAATTTCTAGAAACTAATATGATCTTGGATCTAGGCTGTGGGGAGAGGGGGTTTAGGAACTTAAAAGAGAGGGGTTAGGGATTACACAGTGGGGCATTAGGGTTAAGTACTAGAAGTTAGGGAGGGATAGCTTGCAGGGGGTAGGGTTATTACACACATACATATGGAAACCCCCTGTAAAATTCCTGCGTTTTCCCCTGGGCGCCAGAACCACGCATGAAAGGGCCCACCGCAGATCGGATCTGTTAGTGCTGCGCTCCTGGTTCCCACTGTACTGTCCTGTCAAAGATTTACACTAATTTACAAGTCTGTAATATATATATTCACCTGCCTGTCTCTTTAATAGGGGCCCTCTGTCTGAAGTGCCCCAGGCCCACATACCCTTAATTCGTTTCTGCTCGCACCACAAAGCCCCCCCCCCTGCGTGTGTCCTGCCCCGCCGCCCGCCCTCTGTCTCTCCGCGTCCTGACTCCTGCGCGCAGTACATGGGCTCTTGCTAGCGACTACTAACTGTGCTCTCCGCGGGTCCTCTGCACTGCCACATCTGCACAGCAAGGACTCAGCAGCTTTGGTGGCACATCAAGCGGCAATGCGCCTTTCTCTTTTCCTACCGCCTGGCCTGTGCGCGGCAGGAAGAGAGAGAAGCAGCGCCGCTTGATGTGAGGCAGGAGCAGAGCGAGAGAGACGCAGCACTGCTTAATGTGAGGCAGGAGCAGAGAGAGGCTCAGTGCTGCTTGATGTGTCACTGAAGCTGCTGACTGAAGCCGCAGAGAGATCAGGTAGCGGTCGCCTGCAGCGAGCCCAAGTAAGCTGTCACATGTACGGAGACGGGAACAGTAGCACTGTGCACTGTGTAGTATTACATGCACATCTGCACTGTTATAATCGGGATTTTAATTTCCCATTACATGACACACTGCTAGAAGCATGTGTGTTTATATATGGAGGGGGGGGGGGGGGGGGGGGCGCCGTGACATGAGCTTGCTCCGGGTGCTATGGCTTCATGCTACACCACTGGCTGACGCCAGTGCTAATGAGGATTTTGAGTAAGTCAGGCAGCAGTTCTCGCCATGATATGAAGTTAATTGTCTTGCCTGGGCATAAAATCTAAAATTCTGCTTCTTACTGTATGTCTGGAATTATTTTTACCCAAATCCTGACAATTGTCTAGCCATCTGTAGTGTTTGTAAAGCCATATTAAGTAGATTTAGGGACCTTAACCAACTAAGAACCGCCACCCTGTTACATCATTTGCAGTAAGTTCATGAAAAGTTTTTGGGGAAAGTAGAAACTTATGCAAAAAAAATAGCAAGTATCAGTCCAGCATCACCTACTTACAGTACCTTCTCCCAGCAATTGCAATCTCTACCACCAATACCTTCATCATCAATATCCTTACTAATGATCGGAAGTAGGCCTGCATCCAAATTCATAAGGCTAGATGACTCCTCCCCTATGCAGGATTCCTGAGAAGAAACCTTCAGCGCTTGGCCTGCTGTTGCTGGGTATGGATCTTCATCCCAGAAGGTTACCAAGAGGACTACTGATAGTTTAAAACAACAATTGGCTGTTAAACCATACTTTGCTAGAGGAAGCAAGTATGACAGCTGTAACACAATGGATTACTGAAACCATGATGACTATTTTAGCATTAGAACTGTGTCCAATATCCATCCTTAATGTAGCAGGTTTTAAACAGTTAGTTGAGGTACTTTGTTCCTGACACCAACTTCCATTTTAGTTCTATCTAACTAGAAAAGCAGTTCATAGTCTGTACCAGGACATTAACATATCTAATTATTGGCCTACGAAATGTCATTGTAGCCACTGTCCACTTAAACACACATATTTGGACAAGCAGAACCTGGGCAAACAAAATATTACTGTGACAGCCCACTGGGTGAGTGCATAGCCTCCAGCAGCATCAACAGCATCTATTAAACAATGCCAGATCATTCAGAGGAAATGCATTTACAGATACATTTCTCATTCAGAGGAAAGCTTCTTTTACTGGCTTCCAGGGGCGGATTGGGGACTAAAAGTGGCCCTGGAAAATATCTGGCAGTGGCCTCATGTGGGCGGCAGCAAATCATTAATGGGCAGAGCCAGCAGAACAGTAGGCGGAGCCGCATCCAGCAGCGCTGGACCTTATACTTACTGCAGTGTATGGGGAGAAGGAGGTGAGGTGGGAAGAGGTGGGGCAGTGGCCAGGAGCAGGCAGAGAGGAGGACAGCGGGTGGGAAAAGGTGGGGCCGCCCTGTGTGGCAATGCCGCCGCTGATACATTGCCCGGCAGGGGTGGTTTCAGAACAAAATGTCAGGGGGGCACCATAATAGGGAAGGGAGATGGTTTATTTGCACATGATCCTAAAACAGTTGGCACTGCCTCAAAACAAGGGCATGGCCTTAAAGGGAATGACGAGGAGAGACAGTGAGTAACAGTGAACAGATGATTGAGAAGGCAGAGGGTGATGTCTTGGAAAGGCTGAGGGACAGGAGAGAGAGGAAAATGGGGAAATAGTGCCACAGGGGAGAGGTAGATGGTGATACAGTGAGTGATGGGGAGAGATTGAGAGACAAAGGTGGCTACAGGGAGAGACATAGGGAGCTAGGGAAGGTGGACGGGAGAGGGATGGGAGAGCGAGTGGGGGATAGTAAGTGAGAGGGGGTGAGAGAGGTGGCAAGAGAAAGATGGGGTAGCTGGGAGGAGGAGATAGAGAGGGATTGGGTAAAAGGGAAAAATTAGTGACAGTGATAATAGGGGGAGGGGAATCAGAGAGAGGAGGGATAGGGCCAGATGTATCAAACTTATATATGTATCAAAAGTGATAAAACAGAGAGTAATAAACAGCCAGCCAATCAGCTTCTACCTGCCATGTCACAGACTGTGTTTGAGAAATTTCAGGCAGGAGCTGATTGGCTGGCTGTTTATCACTCTCTATTTTATCACTTTTGAAGCTTGATACATCTGGCCCATAGTGAGAAAGGGCATGAGAGGGGTGAGTAAGTGAGATAAGGTAAGAGTGGTGCATGAGCGGAGGAGAGAGAGAGGTTGGGTGAAAGGGGAAGTGAGTGATTGGAGGATAGTGGGAGGATAGTAGGGGAAGGGGAGTCAGAGATGGGCAGAATGAGAAAGGGAAGAGGGAGTGTGTGAGGGGGAGAGGAGGGTGAGAGTGACAGAGGGAAAGAGAGTGTGGGGGGAGGGGGGCAGGGGCTGGCTTGCAACTTTCATCCTGGGGACAACACAAGCATGGCTTTGTGGGGATGGATCGTGGCCAAGTAATAGCCTGCGGGTGTGTCTATATGGTTAGGGCTGTAGGTTGCAGGGTGTGTGTGTGCGCGTGAGTATGTGTGTATGGTTAGTGTTATAGGCTGCAGGAGGGGTGTATGGTTCGGCTGAGGGGAGTATTCAGTTAGGTGTAGGCTGTGGGGGTAGGGTTAGGGTGCAAGTGGGTGGTAAATGGTTGGGCTGTGTGGGTGAGGGGTGTATAGTTACAGTTAGGCTAGGTACTGTACCTTGCTCTGGTGCCCTCAGAAGAAAATCCCCTCTATATGTAGCAATAAAGACACAGGTGGCACTCAGAGACACGATAAACCTCAAACGTGGGTTTTAATGTGTGAACGATGTTTCAGGGTCCAGTGCCCCTTTTACAGAAGAAGAGGCACTGGGTCCCAAAATGTCAATCACACATTATAGTCCACATTATAGTCCACATTTGTGTGATACACATATATATATATATATATATATATATATATATATATATATATATATATATATATATATATATATATATATATATATATATATATTGAATAAAACTGGCACACACAATCCACCAATGCAGCTGCTGGGGTGCTGATCTCAGTCTGGAATCCAGGGGTACAGTTAAATATAATAAAGTATCCTAATAAGAGCACTCACCAGTCTTCAAATCTTTGCAACAGTGAGAAAGGATTAATACATCACTAATTTAGTCAGAGCACATTTGTATGAACAGTTTGTCTTTGTGCTCTTCAGGGCTAGTATCATCTAAATAGCCGGTTAATAATGTCATCGCAATGTCATATATATAGGCGATATTAATGATACTGTAATATCATATACACTAAGTAACAGCTATTTATAAGTACAATTAAAATCATGGGGAAGTCCTATTATAGTTACCCTTTATAGTAACTCTGAGTATTATGGTCTGAAGACTATCTGATTTACTGTAGTGTGCAGCTGGCAGTGACCATGTGTTCCACACTATCTATGTGGAACGCATGCTGCCTTAAAGGTGCCCATACACGTACCAATTACCCGGTACTTTTTGTGCTAAAATAGCATCGTTGTGCATGTGTTGTGCATGGGATGCGATGCTATTTTAGCACAAAAAGTACCGGGTAATTGGTACGTGTATGGGCACCTTTAGACCCACACTTCCGGCTTGAGCTCCGGAGTTACGCCAGAGGTAAGAGATGTTAATGACAGCAGTTCCACGTCTTAATGGCGTGACACGCAAGATTCTGCGCTATCCGGACATCCTTCCTGACATCCCGCTGGTGGTCTATGGTGCGATATACATGAAAGGAGTCTCTTTACCCGTATAAAAGGTTAGCAAGTATTAAGCGTTATTTTTACAGGCTATTTCATACTTTATGCCCACTGAGATACACCAAAAGTGGGTTATATAGACTTGCAGTCCTAATTACTGACTGCTATGGACACTACCTGGCACCATGGTATATAAGGTGCTCAGTTGATACACTTGACAGATCTTCTGTGATCCCTCTGAAAGCTTGGTCCCAAAACATCGACAAATGTGCTCTATGTACTCTATATTGGTGATGTATTAAACCTTTTTCAATTTTGCAAAGATTTGAAGACTGGTGAATGCTTATCTACCTATCTATCTATCTATCTATCTATCTATCTATCTATCTATCGACGTTTCAGATGTTTCTCCTTTATCTAGGCCAGGGCTGGGCAATTGCGGCCCTCCAGATTTTGATGAACTACACATCCCAGTATGCTTTGCATTCGTTTTGCTATGTGGCCATGCTGAAACTGATGCAAGGCATGCTGGGATGTGTAGTTCATCAACATCTGGAGGGCCGCAATTGCCCAGCCCTGATCGAGACCAATATCCAACAAAAAATACAAAACATGACATACCTAAATACCGTGAGTGCGTCACTCCCACATCGCTGGGGTCTCGGCAGTTGGCTCCCGCTGTGCAACTCGCCGCTTCCGGGTTTCGCCTGCGTCATGACGTCAGCGTATCTCCGGAGCTGTCCTATGTTGCCAAGCAACCAACACGCTGACCAACCAACAATTGGGAGATCTGCATAAAGAAACAAAGCAAAGCAATAATAAACAAGAAAAAATACAGACAAATGCATAATATCCACTGGAGTGTGTAGTCCGCTGTAAACTTTACAAAAACATATTAAAGGACAACTGCTCATTTAAACCTTTCGGTTTCATAGTGTCCAGCTTATAAATCCAATATGTCTCCGATTGGAGTAATTATTTTGCCCTATCGCCACCCCTGATATTGTATGGTACATGGATGCCATATGCCCTCTGGCCCACTTATATTTCAGTGTCCTTGGCCCGCCAGAGTGCGCCTGGCTGCTGGGAGACATACAAAGGACACCTCTCTTTAAACACCGTATCCTCTCATCTGATTTATTTTTACAAACACAACGACACTAATTTTCTGTATAATTAAGGTCTAATTCTCCATACATAGACAGCATTATAGAACACAGTAAAACACACAGTGAGTGCGCAGTTCAAACCCATCCTCGCATGACATAAAAAGGACGCCCGCTCACCCCCCCATCCGATCGCCCGCCTGCCTAGCATCCCGCCCATAACCTCCCCCCCCACACACACACACACCTAGCTCCCGGCACCATTCTGCCCACACCCACCCACCCTGCCAGCTCCCTCCAGCATCTCACCCGCTTTCCCCCACCCCCGCAAGCTTCTGCACCATTCCCCCCCCCCCCCCGACATCATACCCCACGATCTCCCTGCAGCATCCCACCCACAACCCCCCCACCCACCACTAGCTCCCGCCAGCCTTACGCCCGCACACACCCCTGCGATCTCCCGGCAGCATCCCTCCCGCAATCCCGCAAGCTCACGCTAACTTCACCGCTGCACATATACCTTATTACCAGCTACTTTGCCCAACTTGAATTACATAGCATGGCTGTCTCATTACTGCCAGTGGAACTGTCACACACTAAGTGGAGCATCTCTTGCCAAATATAAAATGCACACAATTTCAACTAGCGCACACATTTTCTAATCCTGGTGTTACAATTAAACAAATGCACACAGATGTGGATTAACAGACGGAATACGCCATGCAGACGTGTTTGCATTTGTGGGGGGATGGTAAAGATGCTGCTGCAAGCTCCTGCCCGCACGCACCCACCTCCGGCCGGCAACCCCATACGCACACACCTCCCACCGTCACCTCCCACCAGCATCTCCGCCCCCACAATCTCCCAAAGCATTCACGGCTGCACCACCCAACCTCACCCACCCATAGCACCCCACTCTCTCCCACGCAATACATCCTATCATAGGTTAAGGGGGCGCAGCCCCTTAAAACCTAGTACATACACATTATTAATGAATATCAGGAGGGGTGGAACTCAGCCCTAATTCAGGTACACATACACGAAATACATATACACAATACACACTGTACAAAAAATACACATACTGTACACAAAAACACAAAGACAAGGGAGACGGAGAAGAGGAGAGAGATAAAAGTGGAGAGAGACAGGTAGAAGAGAGATGGAGAGAGAGATGTACTGTACCTCATCAGCAGCAGCAGAGGTTCCCGGGAGCCTGGACGTGTCTGGGAGGGGTCCACCGTTATCTCTCCAGGCAGCCAGGTAGCGGCTCTACTGGAGCACTGAGGGCGGCAGTGGGATCCTGGGGATGGCTGTCACCCACATCCGACAAGACTGCTGCGGCCATGGAGGGAGCGGCAGGGAGGGAGTGGAGGGGCTATCCGGCACACTATCCCCTGCGGCAGCCTGTCAGCTGGTCCGCGTAGCTCCCGTGCGCGGTCCCCACATCTGACCCACGCCGCCGCTGTGCTGCTTAAAGACTTTTAAAAAGCAGCGGCGGCAGCATGCAGTGCATTAGAAAGTCAGCGCAGCCAATCAGCCTTGTAACAGAGGCTAAGCAGCTGATTGGCTGTGCTGATTTTCATATAACAGAGGCCGCGCACTGCTGTTGATGATAGACGGGGAGGGGACGGCCAGGGAAACTGTATCGGCCTCGATGTCGGCGGCCTCCCGGGAAACTTCCCGGTAGATATAACGGCCAATCCGCCCCTGCTGGCTTCACTAAGAGGCATACCGCTGACAACCTGTTAGCATATAGGGGATATGGTTTTGTTTGGATCCCGCACAAAGTTATGCCCACTAGGGATGGGGGGGGATCAAGAGAGATCCTTGCCTCCCGTAATGGGGTTCGGCTTAAGTAGCCTGATACCAACTAAGATGTATGTCTAGGTACCTGATTGGGCAGACACTGTACAGTTGGTGGTGCTCCCTTGAGTCCGAGTATACAATTAGACAAGAATGGGGAGAGAAAGAGGACTCTGTTTTTTGGGGCACTCTTATGATATGGTTTTTTATAAATAAAACTTAGCTTTTATTCCATTATATTTTAAAATAGGGGGCTTTTGCTCTTGGACTGGGTAGCCGTATTCTTCAAAATCCGTCTCCAGTCTTGCAGTGAGCTTCTTGTAGTATATGCTATGCGCTGGGGATTTTGATAAAGAATTCAAATTGGTTCCACACTGGGGCCAATTTGAATTTGTGATGTGCTCCTAGTGAGCCTTGCGACAGATTTTGACTAGGGCTCGTTTGAGGCAAATTTTAGGATTTAAAGGGGTTGATTCACTGTTGTGGAGACTGCTCATCAATTATGCGCTGCTCTTTATTGAGCTAAAATAGATACACAGTACTTGTGTCGGCACCGCAGTAGTTTGTTATGGTTCAATTAAACTCAATTGACTGCCCCTAATTGGGCTTAACACATTTTAATAACTGCTTAAATAGATGCACAAAACACTGCTCTTAGATTGAGCTTCAACAAATACCTTGCTACTTAGTGAGCTTAATATGCGCTGCTCCTTATTGAGCTAGAATAGATACACAGTGCTTGTATTGGCACCGCAGTAGTTTGTTATGGTTCAGTTCAACTCAGTTGACTGCCCCTGATTGGGCTTAACACAATTCAATAACTGCTTGAATACATGCACATAACACTGCTCTTAGATTGAGCTTCAACAGATGCCTCAGTACTTGTGTCGGTACCGCAGTAGTTTGTTATAGTTCAATTGAGCTTAATTGACTGCCCCTAATTGGGCTTGACACAATTCAATAACTGCTTAAATGGATGCACATAACACTGCTCTTAGATTGAGCTTCAACAAATACCTTGTTACTTAGTGAGCCTAATTATGCGCTGCTCCTTATTGAGCTAGAATAGATACACAGTACTTGTATTGGCACCGCAGTAGTTTATGGTTCAATTCAACTCAGTTGACTGCCCCTAATTGGGCTTAACACAATTCAATAACTGCTTGAATATATGCACGTAACACTGCTCTTAGATTGAGCTTCAACAAATGCCTCAGTACTTGTGTCGGCACCGCAGTAGTTTGTTATGGTTCAATTAAGCTCAATTGACTGCCCCTAGTTGGCTTAACACAATTCAGTAACTGCTTGAATAGATACACAAAACCACTGCTCTTAGATTGAGCTTCAACAAATACCTTGCTACTTAGTGAGCTTAGTTATGCGCTGCTCCTTATTGAGCTAGAATAGACACACAGTACTTGTATTGGCACCGCAGTAGTTTGTTATGGTTCAATTCAACTCAATTGACTGCCCCTAATTGGGCTTCGTAATTAGATCACCAACGCGTTTCGCTGTCACTGGGGGGGAAAGGTTTCAAGCGATCTTTATTGTTTTTAACATTTTTTTTATATATATTTTTTATTATATGCATTATATGTAATAAATGTCCATTAATTAAATGTTCTTTATATGTATTGGTTGACTCATTAAAATATATGAGCGCTGCAATATTTCCTTTCTTTGTTCAATTTTTTGGGGACCTGACTAGTCCCTCATTGCAGCTGCTCACCCTGAGAGAACAGCCTTGGTTAGCGCTCTAAGCAGTTTTTGCTGGTGATTAAGGAGTAATATTCTCTATGTTACAATATACTATTACCTGTTTCCAACGCTGAGAAATGATGTGTACAATCCGATTGGATTGCCCCTGAAGAAGTCCTAGCGGATGAAACGCGTAGGGTTATACTTTTGAACTGATACAATCAGGTGTTGGATCGAGTATTGGAAACCATATGAGAAATGTCCATATGAATCTGTTCACTGAAGATTTGAATAAATATACTGGATTTACAATTGTGTTTATATTTTGGTGAATATATATATATATATATATATATATATATATATATATCTATATCTATCTATCTATCTATCTATCTATACATACATATATATATATATATATATATATATATATATATAGCGCACTTCTATTTCATATATATATATATATATATATATATTTATACACATACAGTGTATGTATTATTCTTCTGCCTATATTTGTTGTCCTTTGCTATAGTGTATTACAACCTTTCCCAGCTGAATGTGAACAGGAAACCCATTGAAACTTTACACTGTTCCTTTAGCATTTTCGATTTATGCTATAAACAGCATTTATAGGAGTGTTTATGGCATTTTAGAACAGACCCAAATCATCTCATTTTTATTTGGAATTTTGTTTTGGAGGGAAATCTAATCTGCTTAGATCATTTTTAAATTCTAATGTGAATTGGGCAATAATTTCATGGATATCGCATATCTAGCTCAATTTTTCAGTCTCTTAACATCCAGGAATTAGGCTAAAACAATAGACTTTCTCTGTAACTTATAATAAATCACAGCGGGACCAGATGGCTCACTGTATGTATTCTCCATTGACGTGCTAAGTTATAAATATTCTTTTTATATTGCAAGAAATAAGAGTACCTGATTTAGCTACACATACAAGGAAACGAATCAGGGATTCAAAGTTAGCATTAATGTATGAGCTAAGCGCAGACGGCGGTGATACATTTCTGCATAGTATAATAAAATTAAACTTTTGTACAGATTTTTTTTGTATTATTTTTCATGGGTATTATTAATTCCATATGTTTTCATGACCGAACATGAGATAGCTTCTGACCTTTTTTCTCAATTAAACCTCAAAATATCCCTTAAAACGATATAAGGCCTCATTGGCCAGAAGGAAATCAACTATCTGGAGTCCTGTGGTATGGTAGTGATAGTCCACAAGGATTGTTACAAGAGGGTCTGAAGTTTAATTGGAGAAAGAGAGAGAGAAAGAGAGAGAGAGAGAGAGAGAGAGAGAAAACACCTCCTCTTTGTTCCACTGCAGCTCGAGTTTACACACCCAACTCATGTTTTGCATTTCATTATGTGAGTTTTCTATGTTTTTTTTCCTTTTTCTCACTTTTTTTCTATCGTCTTTTCCTTTCTCCTCTATTACCCCTTCCATTCTGTCTCTGTCAGCCACAGCCATTTGCCTGTTACTTGTTTTATTTGCCTCCTTTGTTTGTATGTCTTTCTACCATTCCCCTGGAGCAATATGCCCTGCCATGTCACTTCCCATGGCCCCTGTGCTGACTCTGGGATGAAGCTTATATGTCCCCTGCCCAGTCAGTGCCCCATCTCTTCCTGCCTGTCTGGAAGCAAGCTAGGTGTCCGCATCCATAGGTGACCAGTTTAAGCTTGAGCATCTTCTCAGCTGGTCTCCATTTGTCAATAATGAGTTCCCTTCTGATGGTTGCATGCTGGAACTTGAAGTCAGAGTTGGAACTTCCTGGGGATCCTGGGGTTCCTAAGGCACATTTTTGCATCTCTGTCATTGGCAGTGTGCTGAAAAAGGTACTTAGTAAAAAAATCAACTCATTCTATATTTGTCATTTTCTAAAGGTGGCTATTTCATAAATGTTATTAACCTTAGTCATGATCAGGATGTTATTCAGTCTTTCAAGGACACCCTGTCCTTAGATGACTTTCAGGTGATTGTGTTAGGTAAGTTGGAGGACTGTCAGAATCTTCTGAAAGCACTACTACTAATTTGAGTTTCCTTGGCATTGTGATTGACACCTATGCACAGGTCATGGGGCTATTATGCTCCATCAGGTCTCATTGTTGTTGGGTCTTATGAACTTAGAGTCATGTTATCCCCATATGGTGTGTTTTTTACAGAAATTGTCTGTTTCACTTTCTCTATATGTCTCTAGACATCAAGGACGAAGGTCCCCATACAATTGTCTGATTTGGCCTCTTTTCACATGATTCTGATGGATAGGGCCAAGAAATAGGGTGGAAATCAGAGGTGTTTGATGTTTGATCTGATCAGATGCACAGTCCTGTGTGCATTGGATAGAAATTGGTGGTCGGTAGGGGATCACATATGATATATTACATGCAGAAGGATTGCATATGATATATCGCGGTCCAAAGTGCATAGTATGCGACCTCTCCCCTCTGAGAAGTTGAAGAGTGTATGGGGGCCTTTTCACTAGTTAGCTGGATTGCTGGCACAAATGAAGGTTTCACTGCTAATCTCTTGTTTCTGGAGCCTTTTTCCATTATGGTGGCTCTGGAGTTGTGGTCTAGTTGTTTGCCAAACAAGGAGTTGGTATTATGGTGCAACAACCTTAGCATCAACAATCAGAGGGCTACATGATCTATGCTGACCCTGCTTTTGATGCATATAGCCAGTTCCCTCCCAGCTCTGGATGCCCTAGTAGATTGTTATAGGTTAAATATCGGCATTCGTATCAAGTCGGTGGTTTTCTTTCACCTACTTACTACTCCTCAGTCCACTACTTATAGTCTCCCTTTATGGTGGTTTCTCACAGAATTTCTTCCCTTAACTCTTTGAGTGCCAACATTGCTGTAAGAGATCCTCCGAATATCTGCTAAAAATGCCAGTGTCATTGAATAACTTGGCCTTTTCTGAACTTTGTAAGATTGAAGGTAGTTCAATGGAACTATCTTATGGGGTTGCTACAGTTGGCCAGTTATATCAGGGTGATCTTTATACCATTGCTTATGTATTCTCTATTTAGTTTATCTGTTGTTTTTTTTGAGGGGGGGGGGGGGGGGTATTTGCAGCAGACTTGCTCTCTGTGCACAGGGTTCCTTCTACATTTTAGGTATTATAAGTTTGACGACTAGTTCATACTCTGCTTGGCTGGAGGTCCATCTCTCTACCTTACTCCTCTTTGCTGCTTTATCAAGGTACTGGTGAGCTGTGCAATCTTTGATCTCACTGGACTGTGGATTTAGGTAACTGTCTGATGAAGACTGGGAACTTCTGCAAGGCACTTAACAGCATATGCTAAATTTCCACAAATTCAGCTTTATATCCTACATATGGTCTACTAGACCCCGATTAGACTTTGTAGTTTGGATGGATTGTCCTCGTATGTCTGTTCTAAATGTGCAGCTCTCACTGATGACATCCTCCTCTCTTCTTTACAGTTGCAAGTGAACATTTTCACCAGCCCTTTATTTTATTCCCCAATGGGTGGATCTGGTTAATTGCTCTGTATCCAGTGAGCGCTTTATGTAACACAAAAGAAAATGTCTTCTGAAGTTTGATAGGATTTGGAGTCTCTAGCTACAATCTACATGTGCCCTTAAGACCCTTTCTTCAGACCATTCCTAATTTGATTATAGCTGTCTGTTATGCCTCTGCCAACCCATCTCTTCTATGAGATTGTATTAGATATTGATCTCTCTATACCTTCCTTAGATACTCTGTTTTGTTTGAACTACTTATACGTGACTTTTTGCATTCTGAATGGCATCATTGTAAATCCCTCAAACGTCTCATATACCAAGCTTGTTTTTCCTCGTATATTGATTTTTTGAAGATTTTACTTATATGTATGCTTTTTTTATTTTATTTTTATTGTTATAGTTTTCTTTTTTTCCTTTAGTGTTATTGTAAAAAAAACACTTTACTAAAAAAAAGACTAGTAGCATTTTCTGAAAAATCTAAATTTTCGCAAAAAACAAGGTACAAGTTGAGTAAGTACAGCGTAAAAATAATGACTACTATACAAGTTGGAATATGACAAGCAGAAATGTGAAAAATGGTACAAGGGTGAGAAAACCCTCACTAGCATGGGGAGGTTAAAATAAAACAAAACATTCCAAAAATGCAAATTGTGCTATTTTGAATGAAGAGCAGGGATAGGATGACACGATTCAATCTAAATCACATCAGGTGACCTCCAGGCTTCCCACTTAACTTGGGAAATGGGCAGCAGCAAGATAATGACCAAACCTGGAGGCTTGGAATTCCCCCATAAATTTGTGAATCTCCTGAGCCATCTAGTACATCTTGTGAGCAATAGCTGCAAAGATTAATGTACAACATCATCGCAAATTGTAAACAATTTTTGATATAAATTAAATACTCGCCAGTTGGATTTCTGCTACAAAGTTTTTACGAACTTTGGGGGTTATTCTAGTTCACTCGGAAAGGCACAATCCCTCTCTAATGGATACACCGTGTGTACTGCAGGTGGGGCTGATGTAACATGTGCAGAGAGAGTTAGATTTGGGTGTTTTATTGTTTATGTGCAGGGTAAATACTGGCGGCTTTATAGCTATCAGTTTGAAGTACACTACCCACCCAAATCTAACTCTCTCTGCACATGTTACATCAGCCCCACCTGCAGTGCACATGGTTTTATCCATTAGAGAGTGATTGTGCCTTTCTGAGGGAACTAGAAAAACCCCCTTTGTTCTGTTCAATTTTGGAAGCCGTGTTTATAGCTTTCTTCTAGTTGCCAGTGAAAACTTTTCACAATGCAAAATCTTTAATGGTTGCAAATTGAAACAAGCATGATGGCCTATATGCCATCTACTAGCATACATATGTGATGTGGGAGTGGGAACTCATGTGTGGCACAGCCAAAAGAGGACGGCTCCAATTGTATTACTATGGGGCATGGCCAGCATTCTGTGAGGAGTATATGGTCATTAGTTCGACACTATTTAGGGCAACATACATTGGGTCAACTACCGAAGGTCAACATGGCTTAGGTCAACACATGAAAAAGGTTGAAATGGCTATGGTCAACAGGGTTGGAAAGTTGACACAAGCATTAGGTCGACAATAGAAAGGTTGACAGTCAAAAGGTCTACATGAGTTTTCCACTTTGTTTAGCCGACATGTGCCATCAGGTGGTATTTCGGGAGGGAGAAGAAAATAGTGTGCTGAGCACATCGTAGCAAAGCATAGCGAGTGATTGGATGTGGTACACTTTGATGGCGTACATGCCGACATTCGGGTCAACAAAATGCAAAAAACCCACGTTGAACATTTAACTGTCAACCTTGCCACTGTCAACTGTCCAACCCTGTCGAACTTAGCCACGTTGACCTATTTCATGAGTCAACCTAATCCACGCTGACCTTCAGTGATCAACCCCATGCATAATATGGGTCGACCCAATTGCCCATTCCCCTGTGAGCTGCTGGCATGCCCTTAACAATGAATGCACCTGCACACAGCATCTAGAGCTACAAGTGACTCCCAACTGCCCCCCCCATAGAAAAAAAAATTGGACACGGATCAATGAGACAGTCCTGAAAAATGTATTATTCTGTGAGAATTAGGACAGTTGGGAGGTATGCACTCATTTGGTACCAGGTGAAACAATGATTAAAAGAACCTGTCAGTGGGATTGATTTGGGCCTGCTAGTACAAGCCCAATGATGGGAACAGCGTATGTGCTGGACCTGTTATGTGTATGTACAGAATGTGTACTGCATCATTGCATGCAGTGCCCCCTAAGCCCCACCCTGATCAACAGGCTGAGGGTGTTTGGCGGTAGGAATGGGCAGCTACTAGGTATCTTCTTTAAAATGGCATCTCTCTCTCTCCTCCCTGCCCAGGTCTCTAATTTTGTTTGTAATCAACAGCCAATGAATACTATGGGCATTTGAAAGAGGACACTCCCCTTTTTTAAACTGGTTCCACTTAAGGCCCATACACACTATAAGATTATCTTTCCATTCTGGCTAGTTCGAATGAAAACCTTGACATTTTTGGGAGCAAATGACAATTGACAATTTTCCTCTAAAAATAGAAAACAGACAAAAATGATCATTCAAACAAATGTGTTAACTCAGTTTATGCAGATGTCTGCTTTTGTCCATATTTGGGAGCAAATGGCTGATTTGTTCCCAAAAAATTCCAGATTTTCATTCCAACTGGCCAGATTGGAAAGATAATCTTATAGTGGTTATTTGTAGCTAGATTGGGGGAGATCTTCTCCAATCCCAGGACTACCAGGGCCGGATTTATGACTAGGCCCATGAAGCACGGGCCTAGGGGCGGCACAAATAAGGGGCGGCACTTCAGGCTGACAGTCTGTTAAATTAAGACCCTAACCACCAATGACTTATCTAGGCAGCAGCATGGTGGAGCCGAGCGATCAGCAGCGAGTGATGAGCCGCGTCGCCGCTGACATGGTTCATCACATGCCGGCAGCTGCGCCGCTTGTCACCTGCTGCTGCCCGCTCGCACATTCACATTACATCATGCACATTACATCACCATTGGTTCCCGCTGCATGTGTCCGGAAGGCTCCTCCACCCAAAGCGCTCACTGGCTCAGCTCAGTGGCCTCACTGAGCCCAGCGGCGCGCCCAGCTGTTCCTGCGTCCAGTGTGCTTAATCCTCTACCTCCCGGCCGCCCTCCCTCCAGGTCTGTACAGTGTGGGCAGTCCAGACTGCTCCAAAAAATATTGAGGTGGGCTTGCTGTAAGTTTTATTTTACTGAAATATATATATATATATATATATTTATAGTATAGTATATTATAGTAGATATCTATAATATGTAGAAATAGAAATGTAATACATTTTTAAAATGGGGGGGACCAAAAATGTTGTGCCTAGGGGCGGCCTGACCCCTAAATTCGCCCCTGAGGACTACATTAACTTGTAGTCCTGTATATTCTGTAGTGCAGAGGGTTAATGTATGGTTCTTGATATGCTTATAAATAAGGAACTCCCCTCTTTTAAACAATGGTACCCCCATCTTTTTAACTTTATATATCGTCCTCCACAGAGAAGGGGTCAATGTAAATTGTACTCCAATCCTATAAAACTAAAGCCCTGTACACATGCATAGATTTTTCCCGATTTTCGAATCGATTTTGCTTATAGAAGCAAAATCGAATCCTAAATTAAATCGAATGTTTTTTGTGTCACTTTCGATCTACATTCGATTCGATGCGCGCTCCCGTTTTCACAAAATCAAACAGAAAAATCTACTGTGCAGCCAAGGAAATATCGAATTCAATCTAGTAAATCGAATGTGTACAATGTACCATAAATGTATATCGACTTCGATATCGAATTCAATATCTAATGCAAAGGTACAGATCTAATGCCAAATCGAATGGAAGATCTAATGCCAGATCTAATAGAAAATCGAATCTAACATTGAATCAAAAGCAATTCGATGTGTGTGTACAGGGCTTTACTTGGTTTTAGTCTTAAAATAATATAAAATATATAGCACCATAATTATGGAATGCTTAAGTAATTGTTCTTTCAATGTTATACAGTAGCCGCATAAACCTCAATAAATACATTCCGCACACTGATCTCAACATCATCGAGTCTGTGTGGGATTACATGAAGAGGCAGAAGGATTGCAGCAAGCTACATCTACAGAAGTTCTGTGGATAGTTCTCCAAGATGTTTAGAAAAAGCTCCCTGCTGAGTTCATTTCACTATAGACCACTGCAGTGTACAGCAAAGTGTGGCTAGACTTTCATTTCCATCTTGTCAATGTCATGATGTTAGTGGCATAATCAATTATCAGGTATAACTGTAACACAATTTGCTGCGAGCAACACGCCAGGTTTCATGTCTACGCTTTGTCATTTTCAAGTAAATTGATGAAAGAGTTCTGTGTCTTTGAAAAGGAAGAATAACACAAATCAGTTCATCGGGGAGTATCATAAATCAAACATTTATTCTACAATGTAATAAAAAAAAGAAATGCATGAGGTACTTTATCACCAAGTATATGCACTACATGCGATTGGCTGTCACAAGTCTGCTTAAATAGCCCCAAGTATCCCTGCAGAGCTACTGTATGCTGTGCAAAAACCAAAATATCTCACCAGTGTCACAGGGTGACTTCTCAGCTGTTCAGGATCAGAGTAAAGTATCCCAAGGCGGACATAGTATACAACACATACATAGAATGTGAAACCAATGAAAAATGAAGTTTAATCCAAACTAAAATATCCACACAGAGGACAGTAATATTTAAATTTGGCTCTATTTTTTCAACATAAAAAATATTTAATTACATTACTCATAGACCACAGCAGTGCAAAAATATTTGAATCTTCTGTGTTTCTGTGCATATACTGTAACCTGGGGTGGCAACAGTGACTGGGGGGGGGTCATGCCCCTTTAGTCTTCATTCTCATTGGCTTTTATGTCCAGCCAGTTAAAAAAGTGGTATAGATATTAGTATTTCCCATCAGTTTGATAGCTAAATTTGGTACAGTGGTGGCAACTACAATGCTCTCTGTATTATATATAAGGCGGTCTTTTTTTTGGTGAATGCTCTCTGTTTAGTATATAACACCATTTCTCAAGAATCATCAACATATCATGTTTTGTGGAATTCTTTAATTATACACAGGTGATTACATTTTGCTGGACCAGTAATTATGCCACCTACTTCCACGAGCTGATGTCCTCAAAACATGTTGGGTGACATTTAATGGGATGTGATATTTTCGCCACAAATGGGCGTTTTCGCACTTTTTCCCGAAATCGCATACTTGAGATTGGGATGCGAATTGCAGCAAAAATCGTGCATTTTTGCCACGAAATCGCACATTTTGAAGGTGCGATTTTTAGTAACGCTGTACCTCGCATCCAGATGTTTCCCCATTATAAAGTATACAAATCACATATTTAATGAGATGCGAATTTGGGAAAATGTGTCTAAAAATCGCCACACATGCAGACCAGGTCGAATTTGACAGAACCATGCATAGATCATCTTTAAAAATGTGTAAAAGTTAAAAGTAAAATGTGTAAAAGTGGACCCCACCAATAAAGGGGTGCCGACCCCCCCCCCCCCCAGGCTTCACCCATCCAAGTCTGAAGCCCGGGGCTGTCACCAGTATCCGTGGGCTGTGGATGCCGGCCTGATAGGGTTAAGTCATTCATACATAACATTGCTTTACACAGGTGGACTACAAGTGCCAGCAGGCCTCCTTAACATGCTGGGACTTGGTGAACCACAAGTCCCAGCATGCGGGGCATTAATTAGCCAGCTGGGACTTGTAGTCCACCTGTAAAAAGAATGTTAAAATAAAACACACGCACAGAGAAAAGTACAACTTTATTACACAGACACACACACACCTCAATTTTACACCAACATACTTACAGCACCAGGGTCCAGCACTGCCTCCCTCCTCTAGAGCCAGCTCACCCTGCACTGACAGTGGGGTGAGCCGGGTTTCCTCCGTCGCTGCTAACAGCTTCTATAGCGCTGTCCCAGCGCTATAGGAGCTGTTAGCATGGTTGGCTCTATGCAACTCCATGGAGATGCATAGCTCAGCCCTGATTGGCTGAAAGCCCCGCTGTCAGTGTGGGGTGAGCTGGGTGTGGAGGAGCGCTGGACCCTGGTGTAAAATTGAGGTGTGTGTGTGATAAAGTTGTACTTTTCTATGTGTGTGTGTTATATTTTAACATTCTTTATACAGGTGGACTTTTTACAAATTCCGCATGCTGGGACTTGTGGTTCACAAAGGCCCAGCATGCGGGGAAAGCCTGCTGGCGCTTGTAGTTCACCTGTATAATGCAATGTTATGTATGAATGATTTAACCCTATCAGTCCGGGGTCCACAGCCCACGGACACCGGTGGCAGGCTCGGGCTTCAGCCCTGGACAGGTGAAGCCTGGAGGGGGGACCCGTTTATTGGGGGGGTCCCCACTCCCCCAGGTACCCTGTCCAAGACTGACCAGCCATGGTGCTCATGGTATGACCAGGGGACCTTATGTAAAAAGTGTCCCTGGCTGTGGCATGACACCACAGGCTGTTGGAGCCTGGTGCTGGTTTCAAAATACAGGGGGCCCCCAGATTTTTTGTCCCCCAGATTTTTGGAACCAGGACTGGTCCAAGAGTCTGGGTCTGGTTTTGGAAATATAGGGGACCCCTACGCTTTTTGTCCCCCGTATTTTTTGGACCAGGTCTGGCACAATGAGCCCGGGGCTGGTTATGCTCAGGAGGGGGGACTTCACACCATTTTTTAATTCATTTTTTTACACAAAAATCGCACATGTCCTCAAATTTGCCCATTTTCCTGACTAAAGTTTGCACATTTTCATTACTAAAAATCACCCATTATCGCACATTATCGTACTTTTTTTACGAAAATTCGCATCAAATTAAATATGCATATTCTGGAAAAAATAAGTGATTTTAAAAAGTGCGATAATGGGTGATATTGGAAAGTGACTTAAAATCTCATCCCATTAAATGTCACCCGTTGTGTTGGGAAAACCTGAGGATTGATGATAAGTGGTCACTAGGATGCCCTCTGTATTGTATATACCACTAAAATGTCCTGTACATTGCAAACTGTTTGGTAGACTAGGCTCTTTATTTCATATTAGTTACTTGAATAATCTAATTGGATAAAAGTATCCACTATATATATTTTTTGTATATGTCCTTACTATACTGGCTTTGCATTGAATTTTGTTCAGATGGGTGTGTGTGTGTTTTTTATTATATTATATGACTGAAAGTCTAAAAAGTCTATGTCCAAATTAGGTAGACCCCAACTCATATAGTTGGGCCTTGCCCATCCTACAAAGGGCTGGTCAATTTATCTACGTTTGCCTCCCCCCCGACCAAAAGTTGCCAGCCTTCCCCTGCATATAACAAGAATACCCACAATGTCGTTTAAGGCACAGCAATAATGAAGCTTGAGTTCTCCTCTGCTCTTGTCCATAGGAGTGATCTCTTTTGGCTTCTGCCACAAGTAACATGATGAGGTTTCCTCTGACATGTGATGTTACATTGTCGTCTCTTCCCATTCAAGCTCCACATCACCTGAAAATGTGTATGTAAAGAAGTAGTGCTCTGTTTATTAATGCCATGCAAAATATATATTTATAATCAATTGCAGCAGTTCCCATACTGGTTATACACCTATACAACCACTCCTACTGACCCCAAGTTGTACAGGACTTTAGTGAATATTGCTTTATTCCTTACCCCAAAGCAACAGAATGGGGTGGATACAGTAAACCTCGGAGAGAAATAAAGTATCAACCAATAAGACACTAACTGTAATTTAAACACAGCCTGTAATAAAGCAGTTAGAAGCTGATAGGTTGGTAGTTTATTTCTCTCTGCGTTATTACTCTCCAAGGCTTAGTAAATCTCCCTCACTTTGAGATGCTGATCTTAGGATGGGTGGTAGAGTGACTGTGATTATGGACATTATTTACTATCTTACAGAGCCAGAGAAGTGGAGGACAGGAAAAAAGTCACCCATGGGTTACAGATCTACTGGGTTTGGGTGCAGATGCAAGAAACCGTGACAAGGGAGGAGAAGTGAGCCAGGGGGAAAAGTTGCCCAATCAGCTGCTCTGTATATATTTTTTAGTATACACATTATAGAAATTGACTTCATGTCTGATTGGTTGCCATGGGCCACTTCTCCACTGGCGGATTTCCCCCATATCACTGCTTTATACATCTGCCCCTTGGTGAGATAATAGTCAAGGTTTTGGGGTTGGGTGAGTTAGACATAAGGCCCGGGTCAGATGAGTTATTACTTTCATTTATTGACAATATAAATTCAGTTCAACGAGTGCCTGCTTTTCACATATACAGCAACATGTTGGTAGAGGATCGGCTTACCTTCCATGGCGTCCAATGAGTCCATTTTCTGAAGAGCAGAATAATTTACAAAACAGATGGCGGCCTGGTTGCTGCCTTTGCTTGCTAATAAGTCCACAACACACTGGTGTAAAAATATATATTGTGCCTATGGTTAGAGGAAATCTAGTTATTACACACATCAGAGGATCATTACTTACTATGGCAGTACACGCCTCCAACTAAGCGCATTACAGTTACACTCAAATGACTCCATCTGTGCATGGTACAGTAGTTGTTTGGTGACATCTCCCTTTGCAGACAATGTGTATGTGTAACACAGTATATGCTTGGATGGTGAAATATGCATTATCTATTGATTCATATTTAAATAATAATAACAACAATAATAATAATAATAATAATAATAATAATAACAACAACAACAATAATAATATGGATAACAAGAATATTAACAATATTATCTTTTGTACTAATGAAAATAATAAAAATGTCACGGTAAAATGCACCCACAGAACAGTATAATACAGGCAGGTGCAGTGGAGAAAGCAGCAGTGGCCTCAGAGGTGGTGAATCAGCATAGAAGTGGCTAGCTAGAGCTGGTGACCATTGCTGTGTATTTGCAAAATGATTTATTTTCATGCAAGTGATAAGTATACAAGGTGGCCATACATCAGAAAGATATTATACCCAATCATACAATCTCAATTGATTGTAAGATGAATTGTATGCAGATTGTGTGTCCAGAAACCACCAAGGACTGCTGGGGTATTGAAGGGAAATTGGACACAATCATGAGCGCAATCGATCTTAAGATCGATCTTTCTGATGTATGGCCAGCTTTATACTGTATTGCACTATCCCCAAAAATGTGAAAATAAACCCCTCAGGAACTACATAACAGAAAATGTCAGGATCCAGAAAATGGGGAGAGAGCACAAAAGGAGCCCATAAACCCTCCGTTCCTGCTCCGTCCGTTTTGTACTCTGAGATGCGCGCTCCCGCGCATCTCATCGTACAGTACAAAAAAAATGTGCAGCACATACTTTTTGTACTAGCTTTACATTGTATCGCATCGCATTGCATGCACAATGCATGCACAAGCCATGCGATGCGATACTTTAAAAGTACAAAATGGACGCCCAGAACGAAGCGTGTATGGGCTCCTTAAAAGTGACTTTTCTAACTGGTGGTACAATTGCTGGGTGGGATGAGATGCACGCTCCCATCACACATCTCATCGCACAGTACTTTTTGTACTAGATCTCATCTCAGTGATGCGATCTAGTCCACATTTTATACAATAAATTGTACTGTGTATGGTCACCTTAGGAATCAGGGGTACCTCCACATGAAGGAGGCAGGGATCTCCCAAACACAGAAATGATTTTGAAAACCAAGGATGATGAAATATCTCCCCCAATATGGCTTTTATATACTCCTGGATACCCTAATTTGAAAGAGATGAGTCTCCTTTCTCAAATGCTGTGTCCCCCCCTCCCCCTCCCCCTGTTGGATATGTATGTAACAGAATTCGTGCATGTATGTATGTGCGGGTGTCAACTCCACAAGTACAAAGGGCTGGTAGCTACTGTTAAACTTCTCGAAACCTTGGTTGACTAATCATTTTCACACATTTTCAAACTCATTTGAAGAAAAATAATCCATACACATGCACATAGAATCACACACCTATACACATGCATATATACAGTCACACATATCTACAAATACTGTCACACATATGCACATATACTGTCATACACATGAACGCCTACACTAATACACACATTCACTCACATATATACGTAGTCAAACACCTGTGTGCATATACCGTCACACATACTGTATGTGCACATACATAGTCACACTCATGCATACATTCATGATGCAGTATATAGTAGTCACAGACACACATAAATATATACAGTGCCCATTCCTGAGCCGCACTCACCATTTAGGCTGATGATGAATGGTGAGGTATCCTCCCCTCCTACCTCCCATGCTGAGGGAGGGCCTGGCACTGTCTGTACACTGTACAGTGCCATTTAGCTCCACCCCCTTTTCAGGCAGCATCGCTGATTCACCTGCTGGACTGGTTCATTAAGGACTTGGGAGGCTGGTAACAGGGTTGAGCTGAGATAACTAGCTCCCTCTTTGGGCCTGATGCGAATTTGCAGGCCGGACGATTATCGATAGACTGAGCATACATATGGCCCATAGTACGCATGGGTACTTTTTTATCACTGGCCCATCGCAAGGTGGTTGACAGGAAGCTGTACTTATGTGTGGTAACCGGCTGTTTCCTGGGATTGTCAGGGAAAACACAGGCATGCCCAAGCATTTGAGGGGAGTGTGTGACATCAGCTCCAGCCCCGATTCGCAACCACCAAGTAGGTCCTGGGCTACGCACAGACTGCACACACTGGGAAAATCATTCAATGCTGAGCAGCTTGCGAGTGTACTTGCAGATGAATACCCGGTTGAACAATTACATTTTTGCAAGCCGTGCTAAGCAATTTGCAGGCTTGCAAAGGATGGGATTTCACTGTGGCATTGCGGCATATACCTGATTGCTGGGCTCTGAAATTTCAGCCGTGCGATCAGATCTGACTCAGGATCCTAATCTGGCTGCCTCGTGCATCGCATTGCTGAAAGTAAACTAAATCTCCCTGCAGCGCTGAGCTTCCCTCACCAAGGGCCACTGAGAACGGTAGTTTACTGTATTTACAGTTTCTTCACTGCAGTGCGCTCGGCTGCAGCAGTGGGGTTATGGGGGATGGGGCTGTTTTGGCGCCCACTGTGATCCAGCTGCTGCCTAGCCCCCTCTAGTAGCCGCCCTGGCTAAGTTAATGTTTTCACTTGAGTAATATACCATATATTATATATTTTGGGGATTTACAGTTTCCTGTTTGCACACTATGGAAGCTGATAGGTCAGGCTTTCCTACCCTCCCGGAATGGCAGGGAGCCTCCCAAAAAGTTGGGTCCGCCTCCCAGCCCCCCGGCAAGGTGAGCAAGCCTCCCGCATTCTGTTCATGGCCCCGCTCCCCCCTTACCCACTGGTTTAATTACCGCAAATCGCGGTCCTCATGAGGGGTAGGGCTTAAATGACGCGATTGCGGCATTTTGCGGCATTTAAGCTCGCCCCCTCATCACTGCCCACAATTGTTCCGGCATGTGGGGGCGCGGCCAAGTGAAGTCAGCCTTGCAGCCGCCCCCCTGATGTGTTGCCTCTCCAGGCTTCTCTCGGAGAGGTGAAATTTAAAGTAGGCGAGTATGTGATAGGTGCGAGAATCAGGAGGTGGGAGACTTATCACACTGGGCACCATGGGTCTAAATCAGATGTGAATGTAGTGTTACAGGTATGTCACATGCAGTGGGCTAAACTCTGTGCCTGCATCTGGGTCACACTGTGCATGCTTCCTGATTTCCTACATAGCTGTGCACACATGTGTACACAAGGCAGCAGAAAAGTAAGGGGAATTTCTGCATGCTAACATTAGAGGTGACCAAAAAGCTGCATGGAGATATTGCATCTTATGGACGTCTCAGAGGTGTGTCGCAGAAACTCACTGAAAGCAGCTACACATAAAGATGCTGAACTGCTTACATAAAAAGCCATACTCAAGGGGGAAAACTGCACCTGTCATAGGGCAGGAAACAATTTTGATGGTGCTATCGATGACCATCAATATGTTGGGGCCTGTACAGATAGTGGGCGTCTCAGAAGGATGTCGTAGCAGCATTAGCATAAAGAGACACATGCGTAACACAATGGCCTGGAAGCCATCAGCGGTACAGGTGCTGAACAGGACTCTTTAAGCTTTTATTATTGGCAGAGCGTATTCTGCAGGACCCACTGAAATGCTGACCATGAGTATCTCACCACCATATTGGAGCCTAATATTCCCTATAGTGCATAAATGCGATCACTGGGTTATTTCAGCTCACACTACAGAAGATAAACTTATTTTCAAAGCCTTTTCCACAAACTATATCATTTGTGTGGCTACTGCATAAATAATTACTTATATTGATATTGGAATGTGACCACCCCAAAAACAGACTCAGTAAGGAAGTGGTTAATGCACAAGTGTCTCTACCGCTGTAGCAAAGTTTCTTACAGGGACTGAAAAATAACGTTAACACTGTTCTGCCATTTGTTGTTGCGTTCACACTAGTAGTGTATACATAATGTGTATACATATGAAAGTTGCTGTTTTCCTTACTTACCAAGTTTTGCACCATACACATTCTCTCACTTCTCAGCTCTGCTACAAGACCATAAATGTCCACAAAATCATGGTGGTTGATGTGTTGAATTAAATGATCCAGCGCAACTAAAACTCCTGATCTTCCAACTCCAGCACTAAATGATATAATATAAATGAGTAATGGAGTAATGGAGCTGCTTAGTACACATTTGCTGGTTAACAATTTTTTGGGGAAAAAACAATGTAAATAACAGGAAATGGCATTTGTGAAAAATGGCATTGTGGCAGAAGTATTAAGGGAGAACGTTACTAGCAGTAAAACTACACAGGACCATTCTATTCTATATTCTGGAGCATTGGGTTTTATCAGGGCTTCTCTATCCAGTTTTCAAGTACCACTAACATGCCAAGTTTTGTGGATTTCTTTAGTCATGCACAGATGAATGTAGCAATTTTGATGGGACAGTAAGTATACCCTACTTCCACAGTAAAACATCCTAACAACATGACGTGTAAATAAAATGTGACGGTTGAGAACCACTGCTTATAGAAGTTGGTCTATTATTATGTGGTATGATTCAAATATACAGTAATCAAGTCCAACGTCTAGTCAGGCTCAACAGCACTAGCGCTAGTAGCAGATACAATGGCGAGCCACTATAAAATAAGAACATTAACATCATTTAACATTCAATGTAGGCCATTTTTGAATTAAAAAAAATACAATTAATGTAAACATTTAAATCACACTGTTTGAATTGCAAAGAAAAATTTGGACTGTAAAAGTTTAAAAAGGAACTAAACCATGTTTCCATTTACAAATGATCTCGGATTATGAAAAAAAAAACTCGTTCCAATTTATTTTCCAATATCTTGTCGTTTACACATAGAAAAAGACTTTAGTACATTAACTTAAAAAAAATGTTGCCAATGCATGTACAGTACATATGTGAATTATTGTATCTATGTTTGCTGAACGTTTACAATAAAAGAACACTACAGTATTCAACCGTGTTGTTCGAAATCAGCAAAAACAATGTGTGTTTTCTACAATGCATTCATTTAAAGTTTACTGCATGCAAACAGTTTATTATATTGTGAATTGTATATATTGTATTAAGGAGAACCATACCTGCAGTGTACAATTGTTGGTGTATTTTCATGTGGTCTGCTGGCCCGAACCATCTTTACAAAATGTATTAAAGCAGTTGTGTTTTCTGGGACTCCATGTTCTGGCCAAGAAGTAAAATTACACTGCCGTACCATCATGAAGTCACCATGCTGCAATGAAGAAATACATTAGTTTGGGAGATGCTAACATCTAAGATTATTACACAGATTGTTCAGTTATTAAAAATGCATGATGGCTCATCTTGAAACATTTATTGATAGCTCAGAAGACAACAGAAAGTGAGAGAGGCCAAGTAGCCACGTGTCATACACGAGCAGAGGAAGTGCAATGCTCCTTTATAGTAAGTTAGGATGGCCTGTTCTGGCTCCCATGTACACAAATCAAGATTATTTTAAGAAGGTGTGGAACATAAGGGTTGTAATAGGGGGAGTAGAATGAGCGGTGAGTGATAATCCCTATGCCCCTAAAGGTATCCAACACAAGTTTTAATATAACCCATTGTTGCCCAGTTTTGGGAACGCTAGGTGATCCCATCCAGCTGCTGTTCGGCAGGAATGGGGTATGATCTGGAATACTAGAACCAAGGAATTTGGTTAAAATGTTGTTTCTTTGATTTTTATACAAGAATATAGATTGTAAGCTTGCGAGCAGGGCCCTCCTACCTCTATATCAGTCTGTTACTACTTAGTTTGTTTTATCACTGTTGATACCAATTATAAAACACAACGGAATATGCTGAAACTGTAAAAAAATTAAATTGTCCATAAATTTCCCCATACACTGCTTCCTAATTATAATGCAACACAATGTACAAAGCAGCAGTGTAGCAAGGGTCTTGCTAAATACTAGCTATACCTGAGTCTCAGTATCACTGCGCACATCTTATGAAGGTGTTGTAAACATTATAGTCCTATGTAATACGCACTAGTTACGTTTTTGGAAACATTTCATATATATATATATATATATATATATATATATATATATATATATATATATATATATTATCATTACGGCAGGTTACTAAATTACCCTTTCAACTTTTAAGTCTCGAATGGTCCAGTCAATTTGAACATCTTCTACTACTTTGGTAATCACAATATCTCCAAACACAGTTACTGGCTTGTTGTCCTCTGGCCAGTATTGGTGACATCTGATCTGTAGGAATAGACATTTGTTATTATGCATTCTAAAGGCCAATCTAACATCATCCATAGTAATGCTTGCCAATGGACCAACAAATCCAGATCTTTACTTACCCTGCCTTTCTCAAAACATTGAGTAAGCATTACTATGGTCTTTGCTCTTGTTTCCCAAACCATTCGCCAGAAGTCCCCTACAGTTCCAGCTAACGGTCCTTGTGTAGCAATAAATTCATTAGGACAAATGTAACCCTGAAATGATAGATACCATTATTGGCTGAGATCAGTGGATGGCTGTTATGGGAGAGACTCCTATAGTAATATAACAGAAACAAACAACAATACAATGTCTCACTTTCAGAATCTATTCTTTCTCATCATTTTATGCAACAATGTTTCCTATTTTCTTCTATATGAAATATGCTACCTGGATATCCCAGCAGTCACCGCTCTCTGTATATACCGCCGCTCCCCAGTGACCAGGAGTAGCTTACTCTAGTGAATATGTAAACGGATATTTGGGTTTTTGAGCAGAAATAAATTCATTGTATTGGAAAAGCATGCTGTGAAGGAAACTGAAACCCTGCAATATGGTTTGTTCTCATTATATATATATTTTGTCAATTAGAATTCAGGTTACTGAAATGTGACTGAGATGTGGATCCTAAAGCGTGTTTTCCTTGTGCACTAATTACACATTTTGTTTTTTTTAAGTTTTCTCTTTGGGGGGGGCCTATTCATTAGGTTAATTAAGTATTTTACAGGCTGCAGGTGGCGGAGAAATACAACATTGCCCTGGTGCAGAAACAGGTGACCTGAAAATCGTTCACTAAATGTAGTAGGATGTGAGAATCAGAAAGTGAGAGATTTTGTGAGAGTTTTTTTTTTAAATGTATACATGGCAAAAATCAACCTGGTGTAAATGATTGCTGCTTTAAAAAAAATGGTAAAACTCTCCCAAAATCTCTCACTTTCTGATTCTCACACCCTACTACATTTGGCCCCAGTTGTCCATGTGAATCCTGTCACTGCTATTTTAACAGAGGTGAAACTTATCCTGCCAAGTCTGACTCAGCAATGCTACTTTGCACATGAGGCCTTGGATCCATGCATGTGTGACCTCCGGCGGAAAGAGCTGAACAGGGCGAGTAGTGGGGGGGGGGGGGGGGGGGGGGGGTGCGGGAAGAACCATCATCTGAAGATGATTTAGGTCCATATATTGTCCTAGTATATGGGGAAATGTAAGTTGGATATATACATTATGGCCTTTATTCTGATTAATTGGGTCCCCATCGAATTTGCAATCAGACCGATGTTTATGCACTACACATGCGCATAATCACATATGCGCATGTACAGAGCTTCTGTGCGGCGTCTCTGCAGGATGGAGGAGGGCATACGACCACCCTGCGTTTCCTGGATGTACCCACAAAAACAGTGGGTGCTCCCAGGAAAAGCTGGGTTCCTATTTGAACACCGGGGGACAGACGGCTGATGTCACAGTATGTCAGCCGGCCGCTGCGTTCCCGGACCCGGATGCTGCAAGTCTAGGTCAGTCCAGACTGACTAAGATTTGCGAACAGGGTGAAAATCATTCGATGGTCGGTAACCATCGAATAATTTCGGCTCCGTATGCATGTGAATGGATATATGTGCATAACATCCATTTGCAAAGCAGCAGGCATGTGTGGACCATGGCGGGGGGCGGGTATTCGTGCGGGCAGAGTTAGAAGGCTTGCTAAGCAGCGGATTTTTGCTGCTTAGCGAGTCAATCAAAATCACCCGCCATATCTCCTGCGCTACCTTTGCAATGAATAGCACTGACAATTATACAAAAGTACAGTAATTGCAATAAAATACTTTTAAACTTATATATATATACTGTATGAGTTTGCAAATATTTGGCTGCACATTTACCCTGGATAATAAGAATGCTATTACTCCTTAGATTGTATCCTTTGGTATGCCACTAGATGTAAATATACACTTCAAAGCTCTCAGCATACCCAGTATATTAGGCATGTTTGAAATGTGGTTTTTAGACACACCGCCTTAACCAGAGTGGTTTACCATCCAGAGGTTTATACTTACAGACACATAGCTTGCGTTGATGTAATCTGAGCCGGGCACACCAGCATCCGCTATTAGCTTTACACGGTTATTGTTATCTGCGACACAAACGTGGCGTACAGCTTAGTCTAGCACACAACTTGTATATTCAGAGATTTGTTCATAGCACATAGCACACATCTATTATTTCAGAACTGTTGTTGGTTATGTAAGCAAATCAACTTTCAATGAAACATTGTTATTTCCTTCCAGCGTGACTATTGATTGCATCTGGCAAGCGTAATGCCCTAAATAGTTACATCGCCCCCATACAAATGTATACCATTGCCCCTTGCATTAGGGAAGCAAAATTGAATATGTTAATAGGTTACTGCAATACTTGTATCACTGATCCTGTTTATTGAAAGTAATGAAATGTCTTCTTGCCTCATACGATGATTAACAATACACAGCAGTCACATCAGTGAGAACTCAATTCCATGATATTAACAAAGCATTTCTAATTTTATCTTAAATGAATAGAGGATGTGTGTGTTTAACACTTTCAACTTCTCTGTGAGGGAAGGGGGGGGGGGGGGTGTTACTGTCAAGAAAAGAATGTTAAAAAGGTTGGTTACTTAGGTCACATTACAAAGTTAAGACACTATTAAGTCTACAATTTCTTGCACCTGCATATAAAAGCGTGTGGGTGCAGAGTTACTCAGACCCTCAGCCTTGGCACATTACAAGGGTCATTTCAAGATCACTGAGCATTTGCTGTGCTGTATACAGTATATACCGTATGTTTCTCTTTGTTTTCATTATTGGATCAAAGAAATTCAGATACATTTGGAAATCTTAAATGAAAGCGAATATCAGATGTTTTGGATCTCTTATGTACTTCCTTTGGGTTGTGGGAATATCATAATCTTTTTTGTGATAATGCAAAGAATTAGTAAATTACCTGGGGACTGTATATGAATCATTAAAAAAAGATAAATTCATATTAGAATTACCTCCTTAGGAAAACCCAACAAAATGAACAGGTATGTTATAACTCTCCGACAGTCGGGATTCCAACAGACGTTTCTCCGACATTCCAATCCTGACTGTCAGGAGCCCAACAGGGGGGGGGGGGAGCGCATTCAAGACCCTTACGGGCTCGTTGCACTCGCCACCTATTCTTTTCTCCCTCTGTGGGGGTTGTGGACCCCTCACAATGGAATATAGACAGTGTAAGTAGGGATTCCCAATGTCGGATTGGGAATCCAATCCAAATCGGATTGAATTGGCACTCACCCAAGCCCTGGCATCCTAGGCTGCAGTCTAATGATTAATCAGTTGCTAATCATCATCTGCCCCCAAACTGGTCCCAACAGTCTAGAACTAATTATGCTTTGGACCCCCTCATCCGCTCTATTCCTACCCCATGTTCATAATATGCTGCTTGTCAGAATAGGAAAAAGAATGGCAGAGGGTGACCAGGAGTGGGAGAAAAGGAGATAGAGGGTAACTGGTATGGAAAGGAAGTGGGTATTGGTGAGAGGCAGAGAGATACAGGAGAGAAAGTAACAGAAGAGAGGGGTGACAGGAATGGTGATGCCAGGAAGAGAAAGTGGGTGACAGGCAGAGAAGGAGGCTTGGGTGACCGGGAGAGGCAGAAGGTGATAGGGAGTGTCAGTGGGTGACAGTGAAAGATAATGGAAGTGAGAGAGATGAAGTGGATTACAGGGAGAGGCAGAGTAAGACAGTGACAAGATAATGGAGTTACTGTAGTTACAAAGTGAAGGTGATAGTGAGGCGGTGGGTGACAGGTAGAGGGTGATAGGGAGAGGCAGCGAGAGGCAGGGAGAGGATGATGAGGAATTGCAGTGTGCGATGCCAGGAAGAGACAGTGGGTGACACCAGGAAGAGACACCAGGAAGAGATTACAAGTAGTGGGTGAATGGGTGACAGGGAGAGGTATTATTGTGACACCAGTGGAAACGCAATGTGTGATGCCTCAAACGGATGTCAGGGAGTTGACAGAGAAGAGACACGAGGCAGAATATAGTAAAGCCTTGTGACCCTTTATAAGGTTTAGTGTAGTATCCTAACCAATAATTATTTTATCTGTCACTCCTTCAAATACACAGCAAAATGAAAAATGGACAATAACCAGGCGCATGGGTTATTGTCCATTTTTCTTTTTGCTGTGCGACAGTATGTCACATAATAGCAAATTAATATAAGATCTACAATATACATACATGGCTTTATGTTTGTAAAGCGGTTCTTTGACCTGTTCCATGGTAGATCAGCATCAGAGATGGCAAGGTCTTCAAGATATTTTGGTAACTCCTGTAAGTGGGGGGAGTAGTCCGATTAACTTACATGTATAACTTAAAAACCATACGTAACGTATCTATTTCACTTATGTATAAATTTGCAACAAATGGACCTCATGCCACAAATTCCTAAATAAACCTGCCACAAGCATTCACTCTCCTGTTGGACACTGTAAGTGAGCGGTGGCATGTATTCCCCCATGGAAATGAGCAAAAAACTTCCCCTGAGCAATGACCATGTATTTCCCCATGCCAACGAGCAAGCAAGTAACCCGCCCCCCCCCTGGCATGTATTCCCTCATAGAAATGAGCAAGAAACTCCCCCTGAGCAATGAGCATGTATTCCCCCATGGCAACGAGCATGTAACTCTCCCTGGCAACAAGTATAAAACCACTAGAAACGAGCATGAAACCCATGGCAAAGAGCATGTAACCCTCCTGGCAACTAGCATTTAACCCCCCCCCCCCTCCCTTCCATGGCAATGAGCATAAAACCCCTGACAAGGAGCATATAACCCCAAGCAACAAGAAGTAACCCCTGGCAACAGGCATGTAATCCCTTGCACCCAGCAAGAAACCCATGGCAACATGCATGTAACTCCTGACAAGGAACATGTAGGTAAGTGGCAGTTATGTAGCATAATGTGTAATAGGCATTACACTGTGTGGCATAATGCGTTAAAGGCATTACAGTGTGGCATATTGTGTAAAAGGCATTATGGAGTGTGTTATAATGTGTAATATATGCTACGGTGTCTTGTATTAATAGGCATTAAGGTGTGTGGCATAATATGTAATGGTTATTATGGTGTGTGGCATAATATGTAATGGGCATTACGGTGTGTAGCATAATATGTAAGTAGAATTACGGTGTGTGGTGTACTATAATGGGCATTGCGTGTGTGTATTCCTGGTGCAGTGTGTTTTAGAGGCTCTACTTGGCACAGTGGGGGTTATTCTAATTTGGTCCCCCACGGGGCCACTTGATTGCATTTGCCCCTCAGGCTAAATGTTGCCAGCAGCCCGTGATGGTGGAGGTCTGCCCATGCCATTCCGTGATGTTACGTGCAAACCCCCCACAGTGAGCACCTTCGGCAAATTTAATATTTGCCAGGGCGCTTGCAACTTTTGTATCAGGTGGCATTTGCTGGGGTCCACCCAGCATTTCATGGGCATGCCCATAGAAACGCTGGGCGGACCCCAGCAAACGCAAGCATGCACCTGCCTGATTGATTCTGGTGGATGATGCCGCATGAATTCGTTGAAAAGCGCCTAGCTATAAAGTAAGTCCTGGCTACTTTCACAACAAACAGAGGAAAAATTTGATGGTGAGTAATGCGTTTCGGAGCAGATGCGTAAGTGTACAGGTGCAGGGGTTTGGTTGATGGGGGTGTGCGTTCGGTGGGGCAGCGTTTTCCTGCCTGCTAGTTAGTGAATATGGCTACAGCCTAGCGAGAAGGTCTGAATTACCCCTGCAATGCAAAAGATGCCAATTACAATAATAATACAGTGCTCAGTTCTGATTATATCCTTATAACTAATGAAAGCAAAATGAAGCTCAACTTCTAGACACCATGGACTTAATAGACATATTTAACATATATGTGACATTGCACCCAAGTAATTATTCTTAGCTCTTCATTGGTCTGGTGCCAGCTGTGCAGCAGGAAAGTCACTGGTGACCATTTTCTGGTCATTTGCATTAGAGATGTCCTCAGGAACGCGACGCAACCACCATGTGCCCGGAGACCTGCTCATGTGCAGTACACTCTGGCACAATGTCAGAACCAACTGTACTGCTGGCGTGGAGGTGGCCCAATCAGAGCCTGCACACGGGCCCCCTCCTCTCTTAAAACACCCTTGTATATACATGTACACTAATTGTCGCAGATGAGAATGCAGTTTTCATGTAATTATTAGGTGAATTTACACTGAACTGTATTTCAAATTATTATTGTACAATTGTAAATATACAATACTTAATTTTAAAACAATTAAAAATACATTTTCAAATAAAGCATGGCAATTTTTAAAGCATTTCTTAATAAGACTTACAATTGTACAATTACTATAATTTCTAATACAGACACATTGCATCTGTAAGTTTAGCAACATCTCTGCATGTATGTTTTCTCTATAGTGACACACCACAGTGTCTAGCCCAGGCAGCAATGCTTGTGGAAAGGCTGTTACTCTAATTGTTGCCTAAAGGCGGTCCTGCACTTGCACTTGGTCCTTACGTATGCTCTGCCCTTTTTAAACCAAGGTTCTCAACTCTGTTTATTAGTGCTAGCCAAGACATTGGGCCCTTGTTCTCAGTAATATAAAAAAAAAAAACGTGCCAGTTGATTAGGAGTAGAAGATATTTTTGTTAATATTATTGATGTAGACCAGTGGTTCCCAACCTGTGGTACGCTGCAGACCGGCTGGGGGTACTTGGAGATAATATTGGTAATGGTGGAAGAAGAAAAAGAAGTCTCTCATTGCCGTAGAGATGAAATACATTGTGTCACTTCAGCTCCATCTGCATAATCATCATCAGCGTCTGCTTGTGCTTTTGCCTGACCAGCAATCCACTGGGAGCTACACGCGCTGCCCTCAAACATCATCGGCCTTGTGTTGACACGATTAGAGGAAGCAGCTGCATTAATCCTACAGGCATAAGTGGGGATTCCAGAGATGGTACACAGCCAGCGGCCAGACACAGAGGATGCCCGGGATCCCGGTCCGCACACTACTCCTCCCCTTTTCCTTAATATAAGGACACGCATACCGCTCACTTCCACTCGACTCGTAAGTACTGTGGATATTTTAAATTGAGGGGAGGGGGTACTTGTAAATGAAAAGCCCAATCAAGGGGTACGGGAAAGAAAAAAGTCTGGGAACCACTGATGTAGACTGGTAGTAGGCAACATAATATATTTGACATGCCTTACATGCTGCCGGTCGCATTCAGTGCTGGATTCCGAATCTCTGCACATGCAGCAGTGGGGTGCACTATGCTTCCCATATGATGTAAGCAGTAACATGGTAGCATTAGGTGCTATATATTTGCTTGCTGACTACAAATTAGGAGGGATGTACCTAAAACCACAATTTACTTATCAAAGCACTACGCCCAGAGCCAAATTAAGGGTCACCTGGGACTAAAAATGTACAAGGGCCTCTAGTGCGAAGGCAAGGAGCTGAGACCAGTGCTGCATGGGTGTGGCCAGTGCCATGAGGGCGTGTCTCCCTAAATACATTACATCATAAATTTGCATAATTATTTGAGAAAACTATAAATACCATTTTAATACATATGATTTTTGTCCAACTCTAATAGTTAGGCAGCATAATATCATTATGATGATGGGCCTATTTTTATGTGCAGGCCTGGGGCTGTATCTGCATCTGCCCCATTGTTGTACTGGATGCAAATATCCCCCCCCCCCCATTCCCACTCATAAATTACAAAAGGCCAGATGTATCAAGCTTCAAAAAGTGATAAAGTGGAGAATGATAAACAGCCAGCCAATCAGCACTGACCTGTAATTTTTATACCTAGCCTGTAACATGGCAGTTAGGAGCTGATTGGCTGGCTGTTTATTACTCTCCATTTTATCACTTTTTGCAGCTTTCTACATTTGGCCTAAAGTATAAACAGGTAAACAAAAACAGTGTGAAACATATAGTTACCTGCAATTCACATCAAACGCATAATTATAGCACACAACATATAAATGCAATATCAAGGCTTGATAAAATGTAAAAAGCAAAACCAAAACAAATGTATGCATCAAAAAACCGAACTTCTTTGTGATCTGAGATCATTATTGCATTGCTAGGGCAATTTATTTTGTGGCACAATGTAGCTTGTAAAACCCAACTCGGTGTAACATTACTATGTAAACAATCACCCCGGTAATTGGGTATTGATTATCAAGGCCACAGTCTTTCTTAGTCTCACACGCTTAAAATGGACATGAAATGTGACACATGAAAATTACTGGAGGGCTTGTGATGTTGTGACAACTGTTAGGAACATACCGAAAATTCTTCTTGAAACTTTACGTTGTTATTGGTGCACAGCTCCTCAACATGCTGCAGGAAGGCTTTCTTACTCACAGGCCTAGGGAGAAGGAGTAAGATTAAATTACTTATCGGCCTCACCACAAAGGTTCTTTAAAAGTATCACACTCTGATTCATTATATATTTATTGTTACACAAAGCACAGCTTTTTGGAATGTAACATAGATATGTTCCGTGTTGCTCTAGTTCTCGTAATGACATGGTTTTCCAGCATGTTAAATATCTTCCAATGACTTCTCAAGCTAAACACACACATGCAATGTTCACCCTAGAGAGAGACAAAGCATTTCTCCAGTTTCTATGCAATTAGTCATGCTTTTATGATTTATATGCAAGTTGGCCTTGTAAATGCACCAAAAAAAGAACCATACATTAACACTCATCACACTATCACATATCACATCTGCAAACTAAGGCAAGGAAAACACACACACACACACATCTTTGTGCAACTTACTTGAGTGATTTCCTATAACTAAGTAACCTGCAACAGAGATTATATTAAATTATGTGTGGAAACGAATGTGCAGCACACTGAGCATAAATAATGCATTTTTACGTCATTTGTTCATGCTGCAGTTTAATGTTATTTATACGGCATTTGTAACATGGAGACACACACAATGCATGCTACACTGTTACTGTACTGCACAGCACAAAATAAGTCATTATATTCTTTTATATCTAAAAAGATGTAAGTGGTTAGCGAAAACAACATAATAAAACAGTTAGAAAACGCCACTTGTTTACTGCTTCTTGGCAGCATCACAAACACAGAGGGAGGGGCTACTTCAGCATTAAAAATTGGAAGTAGAAATGCCTTGTTATAATTTGGATGATTAAGGACCGTATCCATTTAGCAAATTTACCATAGCTAATGAATTTGGCCGGGGTTATCTAATTAGCTCAGATATGCGGCACTTGCGGGTGTCTAGGACACCGGAAGCATAATCTATGTTAAAAAGACATCCGAACCTCGATAACATATGGGAACTTACCCTAGATAAAAAAATGCCTATAATTGGATGGTGCGATAATGACCGTCCGTCAAAAATCGTGCTAAGGATTGCACCTAATAGGATACCAACCTACTCTAAGTTCCTGATAAGCAAATTCTTTTACATAATTTACATTTTTAATAATGTACTAAATAATAATAAATGTTATGCATACTTAATAATAAGAATGCATAACTTTATTTATTTATTTTATTTCCAAATGAATGAAGAAGTCTTTAAAGTATGCCAATGTCTATATGATGTAATTGTTCTTCAGACCAGGATAGTCAGTACTGCAGCTCTTGCTACACACTCCCCACTTTGGAAATCCCCAGCTGTAATGTTCAGACCAGGTGAGGCTCCAGTACTGACGATCCTGGTCTGAAGAACAATTACATCATATAGAAATTGGCAACATTTAAAGGATTTATTCAAATAATTAAATAAAAATGTTATGCATTTTTTTTTATAAATATATTGCTTTGCATCAATATTCATTAACTGCACCCAGTAAGCAAGGCAAGCTCCCCAGACAGAAATATCTAGGGAGACCTAGACCTTATCCTGATCCATACTGAGAAGTATGATGGCCTTAGATTAGGATGGTTTGAAGTTATAAATGCATTTGTAAACAGCTTTTTAGAAACTGAAAACGGTTCTATACTACAAATAGCTCTGTCTACTTAAATGTATTGCAGTCTTTGCTTTTTTTCATGTATAATTCGACATCCTACACCCTGACTAAGTAACCTTTACCTCAGTACATGTAGACTAACAAATGTGTCTGCAGTAAGAACATTGCTTTGTTTCCACGTCAACCATAAAAATTAAATTTATGGTTACATGTGGCTGAATTCTACAATTTGGTAGCTTAAAGTGTATCAAGACTTTTTTCTTTATTATTTAAAATACTATGAATTTGTTTTAACTCTGGATATCCTTTGGATGGTATACAGTTTCATGTCTGGGTTTTTAGTCTAGGAAAGGTCTTATTTCACTCATATTACAATTCACACATCCTTTGAGAAACTATACATTTTTGGTGCCAGAAGTGCTGAATGTCACAGTCTGATATAAAACCGGAAAGTGATTACTACATTGAAAATATTATCTTCAAGTGGAATATCATTGTATGGTAGAAAATCATGGGTTCTGCATGTTTAATTCTTTGTTTTATTTCTTGAACGTATTCAGAGACTACAATACTACATGATCGAGGCATTGGTCAAATACTGGTGTATTCAATCTCGGCCGCTATTTCCGCTGGGGAAAATAGCGGTTGCCGCCTATTCCATGCTGCTGTTTCCGACAAAAACATATCTGACTTTAAAACAAGTTGGATCTGTTTTTTTTTATACGGCCATGGATTGTCAAATTCACAGCAGTTTTTCATCAATCTGTGGCCATTTTTGACGATGCACCCACTTTCCGACACTCGGAAGCGAAAACATTGAATTCCGGCACAGAATACAGTCAAGCTGAATACAGTGAAGCTGACCGAAAATTTCTTAGGATTCCGACTATCAAAACATCCCTACATCTGTGATTGAATACCTCTCTCAATGTTTTTGCCGATATTCTACATAAATAACTGGAAATGGGCAACTACCTCTTAGTATTCGACTGACAATCCTTAAACTGGGCATACACAGGCAGATAAATGCCTGTCAGACCTCTCCCATTGCATTGGCCATGATATTGAGGCTGTGCCTTCTGGCAAGAAACATTTCCCAATTCCTTGCCATGTGAAGGGACAAGACAGTGCATACAGATGTATCCATGCTGTATAGCGCTCATCGTTTCAGCAATCTAGCCACTGGTGCTTGTTTGTTGCGCCACATTTGCACCTATATGGTTTGGAATCACTATGCTGCGATATCAGCACTCATTGCATTCGCAATTGGCACAGCAATGATGGGGGCTATTTCAGACCTATTTGTTATGGGCCAAATTTGGCCCCTTCCCAGATGTTTGAGATTTGCTCATATGCATGCACGAATGTGCACATGCGCAAAGCATGATAGCGAATGGCTTTGGTGAGTTTCACACTCGCCGGGCTATTTGCTCCATGAAGGGAGGGCCAGGGGCAGGCAGGAGGCAGCAAGAGGCGGTAGCAGGGGAATGCCCAGCAAATTACAGGCATCCCCAGAAACCACTGGGCATTTCCATGAGAGTGCAGGCTTTGTGGTACCTGCTCGGAGTGGGTGGCTGATGTCACTGCCCCCGATTCGGTGGATAGCGGGCATCTGAAAAGTATGTCTTTGACCATAAAATGATTTTTCCTCTTTTTGGCAGCATGTGAGGGGATTTGTTCACAATCCCTCACATGCTAGAGAGGAGATTCGGGTGCTGAGAGGTGGTGGTGGTGGTGGTGGTGGGGGGGCGCACAAGCATTCGGCCAAGCAGTGGGCAGCAGTTACCTTTTCGGTAACCTAGCAAACAGGTCTGAATCAGACCCATAGTGAGGCAAGATTGAGCAGAAATTGTGTATAGCTATAAACAAAGGATTCCTGCTTTCCTTAAACCTTGCATTCTATTGGTAATTTCATGCAAACTACATAATAGTTTAATACACCTCATTGAAGAAAATATGGAGAAAATTTACTTTAAGAAATTACACAATAATCTGAACCCTTTACGTTAAAATGATGTACAGTATCTAAAAATGAATCTCTATGCTGGTGGGATAGAAATATTAGATTTCAGTAACTGTAATAGTGCCAGCAATAATGTCACTGTATGTGGCAACTGCAGAAATGTTGGTATCCCCACAGTTCTGCTGGTTGGAGGGTAGGGGGGGGGGGGGCTCACATATTGATTTTAACGGAGATCTCCTTCAGTTATGAATATGACCACTAAATGTGTGGAATGTATGATGACTAAATGACCTAAAGGTTGGATATAAATGTTTGTAACAAAGGTCCTTATTCTGGTTGAGTCGCATGCGGACGGCATCTGGGGGACTCGCAATTCACAGCCTTGCGAGTCCCCAGGTGACGTCCACATGGTTGTACAGTTCCCCATTTATGCTAAACTTGTCACCTTACATTTCTTGCTGTTGGTTTTTGCTTAGTGGGTCTGATGTTAATGTCATGAAATTAGAGGTTGGACTGTTATAAATATACATGGTTGAAGGGAAGAAATCTGCAAAATGCTAATTCGGTCATATGTCAGTTACTTCATGATCTCTTTTAATGTAAAAGATCCCAATGCATTCCAACTCCAGAAGGTACGCTGTATATGAGCAATTTATTAGAAGTGCATACAAAATTATATTAAGCCCCTTTTAAAGGGAAGAATGGTACAGTAACCACCTATTTTTTTTTTTTTTTAATAAGCATAAAGGCTTTAGACTTTACACTTAAGAGGGTATGATATTACATAGACATTTTAGCGCAAAACTTAAACAATTGTGACGTTTAATTTTTAAACTACAGTTAATTACCTTGTTAACTGCATATACATTTCCTGTTTAAATGATTGTTGAAATTACAGGATGCCCTACACATCCTGCACGCTGGGCTTTTAATAAACATTGTCTGATGAAAGATATGCCAAGGCTGTCATTGTGATACTGAGATTATGGTCCTTGTACAGCAGGCATGTCCAAACTGTGGCTGTTGTGAACTGTTGTGAAACTACACATCCCAGCATTGCCATCAAGGCCGGTGCTAGGGTGTCCGGCGCCCTCCTGCAAACCATACATTTTGCGCCCTTTCACATTGCCATTGCAACAAGCTGCAGCACGATTGTGGGAGTGTATGCAACATGCGATCCTATGGAGGATCTCGGGTGCATGTACATGTATGCATATACCATCTCAGTGCTGTGTCCGCAAAATGTTGCAGGCAATAAAGGTGCCTATACACACTGCAAGAATCGCATACGTCATGGACTAGATCTCATCGCACGGCATGCATGCAATGTGTGTGCAATGCGATCCAAAAGCAGTACAAAAAGTATGTGCAGCACTCGTGACTGAGGGGGGAAGGAGGGGAGAGAAGGAGGAGATGGAAGAAGAGGGGAGGAGATAGAGGGGGCAGAGTGTTAAGGACTGGCAGTGGCACTGGCACAGCACAATGAGAAGAGGGAAAGAAGGGGAGGCGGCGCTGCTGCCTGTTTGTCATTTGATTGACAGCTGACAGGCGCAGGGTGCAATGGGTAGGGGGTGGATCCGGACATGAAATGTCATCCAGGCATTCACAGACAGCGCTACATGCCTCAGCGCAAGTGTCCGTGAGGAAGAGGGGGCAGGTTGCATGAGGAGGACAGTGTGTGCACGGTGCAGGGAGCTGCTCAGCCTCTCCATACTGCCGTCCGCTGTCAGACAGGGGCTGCGGGTGGCGTGCAGGAGGCAGTGACAGTGAGGGCTGAGGCAGCTTTAGCAGAGCAGGGAGGGAGACAGCGCCTCCCTGCTTTGCAGGAGCTGCTGAGTGGGTAGCACTGGCCCTGATTGCCATAGTATTAGGAATGCCCTAAAAGCAAAACTGTGGCAAGGCATGATGGGGCTTGTAGTTTCATAACAGCTGGAGGGCCATAGTTTGGACATGTCTGTTGTACTGCATAATGATTTCAGTGTTACTGCTGGCAATGAACTACAGCAGTGGTTCCCAGACAGTGTGCTGTGGCACTCTGGGGGTGCCTCGGGGTGCTGGTCCAGAACCAATTCAAATTATTTAGGGTTAAAGTAATAGGCAAAACAAGTGGCTGCCAATCATATTAACACATGTGGACAATCAGAAGCACAAATGTACACAAGCACAGAACTACTGTAAACCTAAGGATGACAGTAAAGGCACCATTTACTGAATTTAATATTGCATTCTAAATTTATCATTAAATTATTTTATCCTATGGGTAAAATTCTTATACACTAAGGCTTTGTGATTGAAGAAAATTTGGGAACCCCTGAACTACAGAACTGCATATACAATCCGGGTTTCTATGACAATGGTTCAGTGGTATCTAACAAGAAAGTGCTAAAAGGACTTGTGTAAAAAGAATCAAAAGGGTAAAAAACTGCAGGATATTTTAGTACAACATTAGAAGGATAACATTTTATACATTTATTAGAAATTCATGTGATTAGTGAGTACATTTTGTATCAGCCATAGTTTTTTTTTATAGAAAGCAAAATCACCATTTTTGTAGGAGGCAAAAAACCTATAGCAATGGTGCAGTGGCGTAATAATAGCCCCGCAGCCCCCGCAGCGGCGGGGAGGTGCTGAGTAAAGTGTGGGCGCAGGGGGTCTGCGGGGCTATTGTTTCACTGCTGCCTGCTTGCCCCCACCGCCACCACCTCTGTAGCCGGGACACGCACATCTACTTGTCTGCGGTCCCGGCGCTTCTCCTCCAGGCTGGCTCGGCTCCTGTCCTGCTGCTATTAAAATCTCCCTCCCAAGATGTCCGCCGCCTTAATGCAGACTTTTTTTGGATGCTAGAGGAGCCTCCTCTAGCATCCCAAAAAACGGTCTGCAGTAAGGGGGCGGACATCTTGGGAGGGAGATTTTAATAGCAGCAGGACAGGAGCCGAGCCAGCCTGGAGGAGAAGCGCCGGGACCGCAGAGATCTGTGTGTTTCAAAGGCAGCACTGCAGCGGCAAGCGGCAACGGGGTAAAAAAGGAGGGGGGTAACTTTTCTTGAGAGAGGGGGGGGTGACAAAATTCCCGGCGGGGGGGGGGGGGCCCAATTTATGAAGTTACGCCACTGCAATGGTGTCTTTAATTTAGGGTGATGTAAAGTGGTTTATTTACTAAGATGAGAGTTCTATTGAAGACGATATGTTACTTTGGGCAAACCAATCAGATTATATCTATTATCTTCTAGAAGGTGCAAAATAAATAAGTTGATTCTTATTGGTTGTCCATAGCAACATCCCTTCTTCAATAGAACCCCCATCTTAGTAAACAAACCCAAAATTTTACTTTTCCAACTAGTACTATATCCAAAGTCCTTGTAGTAAAGGGGATTAATAAGACAGTCCATGGAAAAGAAAACAACGTTTCCTGTTTTGCACAGATATTGATCTAACATAGGCTACAGTACTGTATTTATACAGTAATTCCACAAGCATCAGTTCAGTACTGCATGTTTAATACAGGCATGTCAAATACTGCATAGTATATGGTTAATGTTGGACAACATGTCTGTACGCTAAATCAGAATTACGATGGTTGTTATTTACAAGGCTACTCTATATCCATGATGTATGGTATTTGATTTCCTTAACCATATACTACCAACAACAAGTCTTGTGTTACCATCTTGGTTTAGCCTCATCTGTTTTAGCCAAACACGGGATGGAAATACAAAGCTATAAGGGCACTGTGGATATAACTGCACACAAACAACCCATTACTGACTTACTGTATAACATATATGTCCTTGCGTCTAAAGAAAAATGAAGAATATCTGGAAGTAAAGATTCATTATCAATTATAAATGTGGATTACTATTATGACTATTTACAGTATATATACATATATACTGGAAATATAATTTAATACATCATTTATAACCAGTGACATCATATAAATACAAAGAGAATCAAATGGCAGTTTGAATAGATCAGAGGTGTAACTCTGACACAGAAGCCTGTGTGGTTGTTTAGGGGTTGACTTTCTGCCGAGCCTTGAGTTGAAGTCAGCGCTTGTGTAGTAGAACATCACTTCAGGCTTTCAGTGAGCGAATGGCCCAAATGAGACCTACTGTAATTATGCATTAGCCAATGGGGCCTGCTAAATAGTAAGCCATTTAAGGTGTGTCCAAATACTAGAATGTGGGGTCCTCTGGTCATTAGTTACACCCCTGTATAGAAGATTAATTTACTTTTTGCTCTCTTAAGTATTATGAATATTACTAAATATTCTAGAAAAAATGTAACAATTCAAACAAGAGGTCATTCTGGTCTTATTGCTCCCCTGTGCATTCGTATAGGGGAGCAATGTTTTGTTTGTGACATTTATGCACATGTGCAGGCTCTTTGGGTGAACGCATGTGGTGGTGGAGGGGCATGGGGCCACAGGCACGGGTCGCATCCATGGTAATGACCAGCATTTCATGGGGGTCCCAATGAAAATGCTGGGCGTTCCCATGGTGATTCAGACATGATGCCGGGTGACGGGCCTTGACTTTGGCGAAATGGCCACAAGGATAAGTCAGTCTCCACTGACTTATATTTGCGTGGCCTGTAGAGGTCATTAAATGGTTGGCGACCATCGGATGATTTTGACCCCGCACGTAATACAGCGTATGAATGTTTATGCTAAACATATATTCGCATGTCTGTGGATAAAGTCGGCGAGCAACAGGCGGGCGTTTATGTGGGCGGCAGACGGCATCAGAATGATCCCCACAGTGTCCTCATTTAGGGGCCAATTCCAAATCAGACAGAGGTTTGTGAACATACATACAGTAAATGGTGAGTTTCAGCATACAGCAAATCCGCAAATTTATGTCCATCCTATTCTGAGTCAGATGGAAATTTACTGGATCTGTCTTTCTTCAAAATTGTGTGTTTAATGGGTGGAAACTGGGCAGCAACAATGCAAGTGGACAGGACAGCCCTAACTTACTGTCTGTATCTTATCCTCGCTGAATTTAGTTGTCCATACATGGAAGAGAAGCCCCTTACTGATGGATCTGTTACACATAGCATGGGGCTGGTGCAAGGGCTGTTACTAATGAAGACGGTTGTCATGAAATCAGTGGGTTGCATAGAACAATGACCCTCTTATAATTATTTTTTCTTCTTTATATCTGGTACAATTCCCACTAGAACCCTATCTGCGTAGCGTTTGTATATTCTCCATGTGTTTGAATGGGTTTCCGCCAAGTACTCTGGTTTCTTCCCCCACTACAAAAACATACTGGCCGATAAATTGGTTTCTGATAAAAAAGAATCCTAGTGCATATGTGTTTCCCCATGTTGTAGGGAATAATATTGTATACTCCAGAGACGCAGGGACTGATGTCACTGGCTAAAATATGCTCTTTAAATCACTGCATAGTGTGTATGCTCTATATAAAATACTGTTAATAATATAAGCTATAATGCAATAGTTTTCATTACAGTTCTAGCTCTTGTAACTTGTGCTACTTTCTAAATATACAGTTTTGTAAACCTGTATCCTTTAGTAAAACTGGCCTTGTGTGCTTACTCACAGTACAGGAGATTATTTAACAGCCCACCAGGTTCTTGTTCAAATAACTGTGTTCTGTATCATTCCTCAACATTAACCCCGCTTAGTCAGATCTATTAGAAGTCAATGACTCAGAGCCCTGGAAATGACCTTTCCAATAGGTGGTCATGGAGCAGGACTAATATGTTCAGAGGAAGGTTCTTGAATAGTGTTTAACATGTCACTTAATACCTTTCAAAGGTTATAAGCAAGAGGTAAACATTTGTGTTACTCTATAAATATATATATTTGTTATTTGTAGAATGTTAAGGCCCTTCAATGAATGATGGAAAAAAGCACTAGATATGTCAAATAGATGCTCATAGTCACATTCATTTGGTATGTAAATAATGTACAGTAATTGTGTTTTCCTCTTTTGGAAGAAGTCTGTGTTTTATTATTATTAAATATTATTATTACTACCAGTTATTTATATAGCGCACACATATTCTGCAGCGCTTTGCAGAGAATATTTGAACAGTCACATCAGTCCCTGCCCCAGTGGAGCTTACAATCTATATTCCCTACCACATGTACACGCACACAGAGACATTTTAGGGTTAATTTTGTTGGGAGCCAATTAGCCTACCAGTATATTTTTGGATTGTGGGAGGAAACCGGAGTACCCAGAGGAAACCCACGCAAGCACGGGGAGAATATACAAACTCTGCACAGCTAGAGCCATGGTGGGAATCGAACCCATGACCTCAGTGCTGTGAGGCAGCAATGCTAACCATTGCACCAGTTTTTAATCAATTTGGAGAATAAGATTACTGATATCTATATAAATTCCATAAACTTAATATTAAATGCTTGTGTAATATCATAGTTAATATAACCCATAACAACCAATAAGTGATTCCATGGTACACATATCAGTAAGCCAGGGACTACTTTTTGACCATGGGGGAGGTCATTGACAGACCACAGTAATCTATTCCACTTTGTTCACTTATACCAAGACCAGGAAGAGATCTTGTATCGACACCTGTAGTACAAATTGTATTAGATTGCTCAACTGACTACCGTATGGCTGCTCTGGGGGTAACGGTCTATAGAAAGCTTGTGCTGTTCATTTTAAAATATGAAAACTAAATGCTTAGCTTTTCATAAAGTGTTATCTTACAGTTGATCTACTGATCTATTGCTGAATCACAGGTTAAATGTAAATGTATTTCCAGGATTGCAGGATTTAAGTGTTTTAACACAATATGACATATGTAGCAATACAATATGACACAGTTTGTGATGGTCCTGTTATTTTAGTATGCAGTTGGTGCAATAGTATGGGGATACAACCATACTTGTATGTATGCATGTAATCTAGTTAGTGTTAAAAGAGTACTCCTATATAAATAGTTTTGTTGTGGAGATTAAATACAATTCAGTCTTTAGTCCTCAGTAAGAGGAGAATGGCTCAAGCTACTGTAGACTCTAATTGTGAGTGTTTGAAGACACAGGTCAGCCTTTGAAAGAGGATATCACTGACCTGTGTAAATAAGGGCAGGACAAACACTTCCAAACAAGTAAAGGCCATGGTGAGGTCATGGCTGGTGACCTTTTGGACTACTGTTTTGTCAAATGAGTATGCTTACCGTGTTAATCTCTCATCCTTCAGTTCCAAGTCTGCCACTGTGATCAATTGGTCTAGCTTGAATTTGGTGTCAATAATTTCTGCATCTCGTGGAGAATATGTACCTCCTTCTTTCTGTTTCTGCCTGATTCTAAGGAATAAAAACAAAAAACATATTCATTTTGCATTTCTACACAGGAAAAAGCTTTTATGCAAGCAATTACATACTGGATTTTTGTCATCAAATACTATAGTGAACTGTTATTAGAACCTAATATTGATTTTTTGTATAAATATTGTAAATATTCATATTGAGAAAATGGCCATGCAATACAAAAACATGAATATAGAAGAAAAAAGCAATAACCAACTTGTGACTAAGGAGTAACAAGAGTCAAGTTCCATGGTAATTACTTACATGCCAGATGGACTAAATAAATAAAGAAGAATTTGAGTAAAAGTAGTCAATGCTCGCACTCATATTAAAACAATAAACGATAGACACATAGGGGGTATTCAATTAGCCTAGGGTTTTTGCCGTTATTGTATTCAATTGTGGGTGTTTTTGTCAGATTTTTAGTAATTTTTCACCCTTTCAGTCATTTTGCCTTTTCCTCCTTTTTTGGGGCAAAAATTACGGGAAAAAAATGGGTTTTGGCTGATTTGCGGATTCACGTGTTTTTTTGCGCAGGGCAATTTTTGGTACTTGTTTCCTAGCACGGCCACAATCTTGGGCATCGTGTACCTTTAAGTTAAGGTACACGATGCCCACAATGGACCCGATTTCCTTTGAAATCAGGTCCATTTTGCCGGCAAAGCAAAAATCGTGGGCATTGCATCGTTCGGGACCATTAACATTGGCCCCGACGCGACCGGCGTGATGCCCCCGATTTCCCCATAGGCTTCAATGTTAAAATAATTTTTAACATTGAAATCGGGAGCATCGCGTCGGTCTTGTGCCATTATAATGGCACAAAATGAGATGGACTTGATTAAGTCCATCTCACATAGTAAAAAATGTGAAATGGGCCAATATGACCCATTTCACATTATATATGTCCCCGTCATCACCCCACGATTGACGCCAACCCGAAGCGTGGCGAGCGCAGCGAGCCCGCGAGGGGCGGCGGTGCGCGTCCTCCGACCTTTTCATTCCCCTACTATCCACGTCGGCGTGGAGTTGAGAATATAAAGTGTGGCGAGTGCAGCGAGCCACCGAGCCCGAAGCGAGGCGAGCGCACGCGTATACCTGTGAAGTTATACGCGTCCCCTCGCGGGGCTCGCTACGCTCGCCGCGCTTCGGGCTCGGTGGCTCGCTGTGCTCGCCACACTTTATATTCTCAACTCCACGCCAACGTGGATAGTAGGGGAATGAAAAGGTCGGAGGACGCGCACCGCCGCCCATCGCGGGCTCGCTGCGCTCGCCACGCTTCGGGTTGGCGTCAATCGTGAGGTGGGGTTTACGTGTTAAATTTGGGGGTCTAGGGAATATTTTACATTGAATCCAATGTAAAATCTGGTCCCAGGGACCCTATTCACATTTGATTCAATTAAAAAATCGGGTCGGTCGCGTCGGTCGCATCGCATGCGACCAAATCGCACGCGATGCGACCGACGCAATTTTTCCGACACGACCACCCCGATGGAAATCGGAGTGGCCGTGCTAGGAAACAAGTACCCAATTTTTTTTGCCTAGGCACTTTAATTGGATAGGGCAATCAAAATTCACAGATTTTTTGCCTAGGCAAAAAAATGTACACCAGTTGAATACCCTTAGTAGTCACATAATTGTATACTGAGAAAAGAGGGCTTGAATTAACAAATAGTTTAAGTTAACCAATAAGGTTTCGGGGCGGGGGATGGGAATATGGTGTGACATTAAGGGGCCCATTTATTATTAATTGCATTTGCAATAAGATCTGGGTGCAATTCATTACAGGATCCTAGTATGGATCTCCACATCTCTGTACATGAGCCAAATTGAACCTAGTACTTATTTAATCATTAAAAGTATTATTTTTGTAGAACATGTCAGTCAATGAAGTAGAAATAATAAAAGGAAAAAGAAAACTTACCTTGCAAAAGCATAGATTGCTGCCACAAGAAGTATAACAGAGAGTACGCACAACGTAACAGACAGGATTATTTCTACAGCCCTTTCTGACAGTCCATCAGCTAGAAAGAAACATTTGGATAAAAGGAAGGGAGAAGTATACACTCCTCACGTCAGTATTTTATTCATAACATTTGAGGGGTGAGCTTTATCAAACTTTATAGAGAGAAAGTGAAGAGAGGTAAAGTACCAACAAGCAGCTCCTGTCACGTTTTTAAACATAGCCTTTAACATTGCACTTAGGAGCTCATTGATTGCTACACTTCCCTTTTCTCCAACCTTTTAAAAAACTCCCCCTTAGAATCTAAAAAAATAAAAAATAAATATTAAACTCATAATTCCAATAACAGTTAATATGTTATCAAAATACTAATGCATTCAAATACAACATATTTCATAATATCCAGACCAGCTATGCCCAATGTATTGCCCTCTGTGTATTCTTATATAAAGGTAAGCTGGATTGTGCAATACAGCACCTACAGAAAAGAAATATTGCTTTTGTGTTTTACTGCTTAAGTATTTATAGAAACTAGAGATGTATGGGGAGTCTAGTTTCTAGGCATTGGATTTAATCTAATTTTATTGTTGTGTTTTGGTTTCGGAATTCAGATTTAAGATCCTTATCTTTGGTTTTGGTTTTCTTGAAAAATCATTAAAATCATGTAATATTTGCAATCCAAAACTGGAAATCTTCATTTCAATCTAAATATTTAAAATCCTCAACAAAACAAAACCACAAGATTTTTTAAGTACAGAAACACATTTCTAATGGCAGCCAACTATGTATATGGTATGACTGTTTTATTTATTACACTTTTACAGGTATACATCCATGTTGAATGTGTAGCCATCCATTTGCTTTTTGCTCGCCTGAAAAAATACAAATGGAATAACCAAAGGTTTTATCCTATTACCCGCGATTGCTGATCCAATAGAATAGGGGTGGGTTGAAGTATATTGCGCTGCTGTCTTAGAATATTGTTTGAAACACACTGAATGGCTGGATAAAAATAAATGTTGGACACACTGTTGTATTTTAATAGAATAGCCTAATAAAAAAAACACCCGGCAAAACATCAGGAAAAAAGAAAAGTTTTTCGCTACTGATGTTTTAGTGTGGGAAATAGGTTACCCTCCATAATGATCATTGGTAAATGTAGATACATACTTTTTTAATTTATTATTATTTATTATTAACAGTTTCTTATATAGCGCAGTATATTCCTTTGCGCTTTACAAAGGGGATATTGATTGGTTTTTATAGACAGTCAAAAGGTAGGAGGGCCCTGCTCGCAAGCTTACAATCTATACTGTATAACCCTTAAGCCGTGTACACACGGCAGCAATATGGGCTATAATAACTGAAAATATGGTCGCTGGCGACCATATTGTCAGTGATGGGAGTGTGCCCCGCCGATAAATCGCCGAGTGAGCGCTCCCATTTTCAGCCCCATTCTAATCGCTGGTCGCCAGCTGATTACCTCTGCGGCTCCCCCGGCAGAGGTTCCTTTTCATCAGCGACCAGAGAAAAGGAGACACTGAGCAATATATATATATCCCCCCGTGTGTACACAGCTTATGTTACTATTTTTTAGGGTACTACCTCCTTGAGATGAGGACTTGAAGCAAATCACACCTCAAAGGAGACTTAAAATGTTTGATATAACTTTTATGCCTTTTATTAATGTTTCTGTCTCCAGCAGATAATAAAATTTCCATGTGACAGGGAATTTCCTCACGACAACTCAGTTGCAAAATTTCCGGTAGTAAATACAGTTAAACCGCTATAGGAAACTATCTTCACCAATTGACTTAATTAAGATGCATCAGTAGTCCATTGTACTAAAATTAACATTTAAATTACCATTAGAATTCTTTGGCCCAAACTGAGTCTAGAAAAACTGGGCCAAATGGGAACTTTTTATGTTGTGCTCTGTTTGAGTATTGTGAAAAAGCTTACAGTAGTAGTATTAGTGATTAGGTGTTAGGGAGGTGTGAAGTAGTCAGCAATTGTGGCAAGTCTATTAGCAGCTCACTACAAGGCAATTTCCTATTTATCCAGACACCTGGGGGGAGCAAAATCTATGTGGGAATCAGACTAGTGGAGATAATTTATGAGAGTATGACGTTTTTATCCAAATTAATGCTCACAGGGATCATTAAACAGCCTCAATATACTTTGTCACATGTTTATGTTCTTAATCTCCATTGTAAGATTGATACAGTATGATCATTTTGTTCCAATATTGCATCTTAACAAGAAAAAATAAAAAAATCTAATTAAAACGAACACTCGGGAGTAAATTTACTAACACAGGAGTTCTATTGAAGATGGGATGTTGCCCATAGCAACCAATCAGATTCTACCTCATTAGTTAGCACCTTCTTAAGATAAAAGATAGAACCTGATTGGTTGCTATGGGCAACATTCCATCTTAGTAAATTTACCCCTGAAATGCCTGTGAGCAGGGCATGTGGAAGACATTCTAAATGTGCATACAAATGGTGCCCTATGTACTTTCAATTTTGACTATATAGGCAACACAGGAAGAAAAGTAAGTGCATATTTTGCCGTGTGTATACAGTTTGCAATGCCAGTGCGCGGTCCCTTGAGGTCGGTATCACTAGTAAAAATAGAATGTGCTGGCAGGTCAATTTTAACTATACTGTATACAATCTAGTGTTCTAGTATAGTCAAAATTGTCCATAGTCAAAGACCGGCCCAGAAATATAGGCCCTTATTCAGATCTGATTGCAGTACAAATTTGTTCTCAAAATAGACAAAACCATGTGGGTACTTGTGTAATATTTGGGCGCCCGATGCGATTGATTGTATGCCTTAACTTAAGGCATACAATCAGATGCGATGGATGCGATGCACGCGATTTTCCATAGGATTCAATGTTAAAATGGTCATGTTCATTTCCCCACTATCCAAAATGGTCCTGTTCATTTCCCCACTATCCAAGTGGGCATAGAGTTGACTTTATATAGTGTGGCGAGCGCAGCGAGCCACCAAGCCCGAAGCGTGGCGAGCGCAGCGATTCCGCGAGGGGACGCGGATTACTTAAAATGTATTCCATGTCCCCTCGCCATGCTTCAGGCTCGGTGGCTCGCTGCGCTCGCCACGCTATATAAGATCAACTCTGTGCCCACTTGGATAGTGGGGAAATGAACAGGACCATTTTAACATTGAATCCTATAGAAAATCGCATCGATCGCATCGCATGCGATTTGGTCGCGATGCGATCGACGCGATTTTTCCGACCCGATCAAAAATCGGGCGCCCAGTTATTACACAAGTACCACCATGTGCACTGCCGGTGGGGTAGATGTAACATGTGCAGAGAGAGTTACATTTGGGTGGGGTGTGTTGAAATCTAAATTGCAGTGTAAAAATAATGCAGCCAGTATTTACTCTGCACAGAAACAAAATAACTCACACAAATGTAACTCTCTCTGCACATGTTACACCTGCATAGGGTGGCCAATCCCGGGATTGTCGGAATGCCGGGATTTGGCCCCCAAAAGGCTGGGATTTCAATCCCGGGATTGGAGTTTCCAATCCCGGGATTTCGCATGCATAGTCTAATGCCGGGCAGCGTCTGAGATGCTGCCCGGCTTCTCCCAGGCAGAGCAGCACTGCGCAGCATGACCTCTCAGCGTGACGAGATCAGAGGTCAAGCTGCTCAGGCAGGTCATGGCCGGCCGTATGAAGAAGCCTCACCGCTCGCCCTCCCGACTAGCCAGCGCGCCAGCCAGCGCACTAGCCAGCCACCCAGCCAGCGCACCAGCCAGCGCACCAGCCAGCCGCTGCCGCAGCATGACCTGGCTCCTGAAGCTGACTGCCCATACACTCACGCACCCGGCAACCCAGCTGCACCTGCATGTAAGTAAATGCGGGGCAGCCAGGGTGTTTTTCTATTAGGAAAGCCAATCCCGGGATCGAGCATTTTTCAATACCGAATCCCGGGATTGAAAAAATGCCCCGGGATTGGCTTCCCTACACCTGCAGCACCTACAGTGCACATGGTTTTGCTCATTTTGAGAACAAACTTGTACTGTGATCAGATCTGAATAAGGGCCCTAGTCCAAAAAGCAATGGAAATATAGTCAAAATCAGTGGTTCTGGTGCTCCATGGAGATCAAGGGAAATAGCATAGTCAAAATCGTCCATAATCAAAATCGCACCATGTGTATGCACCATCAGACACGAACTATAAGCAAACAAAGGACCTTCGATAAGTGTCCTTTCATGATTAAGTTACATTCAGAAAAGGCAGTCTGAAACTAACTTTCAGTTTGTTGTGGAATTCTCATTTAATATGGCAGAAAATGTTCTACAGCGTTATTGCCCTCAATTTAATCAGATAAAGGCTAGACTATTTATTTATTTAGTTCCAAATTATCTTCACTCTCACTCCTGTAGCAAAGTCCTCCGGGTGCCCTCCTGCTGGTTTCTTGCCAAATAGTAATACAGGGGTGGGGCGGCACTCACGGAAATAATACCAGGACACAGGGATCTGCGCTTAACGTTTCAATTCTCCAAATAGAATTTGCTTCTGATGAAAATTCTATTTGGAAAATTTAAACGTTAAGCGCAGATTCTGTGTCCTGGTATTATTTCCGTGAGTGCCGCCCCACCCCTGTATTACTATCTATCTATCTATCTATCTATCTATCTATCTATCTATCTATCTATCTATCTATCTATCTATCTATATATCTTTATATCTATATATATAGATATACAGATGTAGATAATATATATATATATATATATATATATATATATATATATAGATACATACAGTATATATACACATGCACAAACACACCTTTTCAGGATTTTTATTTATGTCCTAGGAATTTAGTAGTCTTGCTTGCTGAAGGATGAGGGAAGTAACTCAGACAAGGTTTATCCTATTAAGTAGTTAGACCGTATGAAAGCACATAATGAATACAACATTGGTGCTCAATCCTTTACTGGCAATGATTTTCAAAAACTTGTTACGATACCACTAAAATGTCTTTGATGTATTTTAAAGCCACTGTAAAATGTACTTGTGCGGCACAAAAGAGGGCTCTGGAAGATGTATTTTGCACCCCGCTATCTCTCAGATAGCACCAATAAATAGATTTAATTTGTAGATATTTTATTGTGGATGCAATTGCCTACATCATTGGAAAGAAATATAAAGTACATACAGTAGATGCAACAGCTTTAATGGGTACATACTAGGAAATAATACACGTCAGTACGTTATCCTGACTTGTCATGGAACATGGCCTTGTGTCTGCAGTATGATATACCGTGGGGGGTATTCAATCTAGGATCATGGCTGTTGATCCCTGCCGACAGCCGTGATCCTGGCCAGTTTGCGGTCAGCCCGACAGCTGAACGCCAGACAGGATTCAATGTCCCGCCTGCCGATCGACGCAAAGGGGGTGTGGCTGTGAAAACGGCTGTGGATTGTCGATCTGCGTCCGGGATCGCGACAATCCATTATTGGCAGAATGGGCCCGACAGCTTCTAAAGTCAGGCCCGTGATCCTGCTTAAATGCTGTCGCTAAAGACAGCATTGAATAGGGAGCCGCCGCTATTTCCCCCGTTGGAAATAGCGGCGGCACTTTGAATACCTCCCTGTATCCAGTGGCGTAACTATAATTACATCGCCCCCGCCAGAATTATCAGCACCCCCCCCAGTAAAATAAAGCCACCCCCCTGGTAAAATAAAGCCCGCCCTCCCCCCACCCTGCCTTGCCCCACTGGCGCTGCTTGCCGCTGCCGGGTGTGTGGCTGGGACCCGCAGCGCAGATCTACTTGTCTGCGGTCCCTGCTGGCTCCAATATTTGAGGATGCTAGCATTCTCAAAAGTGTCTGCTGTAAGGGGGCGGATATTTTGTGTAAGCTTTTTTTGCCATTATCAGGAGCCAGCCAGAAGGAGAGCCGGGAAAGCAGACAACTTGAAGTAGATCTGCGGGTCCCGGCCACACACCCAGCGGCAGCAACAGCAAGCACCGCCAGCAGGGTAAGGCAGGGCTAGGGAAGCGAATAAATAGTCCCACAGACCCCTGGCGCCCACACATGCTCAGAGCCTCCCCGTGACCGCGGGGTCTGCAGGGCTATTGTTACGCCACTGCCTGTATCCTTGTTGTGTTTGTTACACACATAACTGGCCTTTTATAAAAAGGCTATCAATTAATTATTTCTAGAATAATGTATTCTGATTTTTAACAACCCATGCTGTGTATGCTATGCAGGGGCAAGAGGAGCAGACCAATGTGCAGTGTCCCCTTTTTTCTAGCTGAAAGAGCAGTAGATGCTGAGCACTAATACCCCTTTTACATCACAAACCCGGGTCGGACCCGGGATAAAGATCAGGGGACAGCCCCCTTTCAGGCACTTTTAGATTAAACTCAGTTCACCCATTACACAGAGGCCGACCCGGGTTGAACCCTTCTTATAACCAGGGTCGAATTGCCAGGTTGCTTTATGTGGTGCGTTCACACCGCACCTTGATCTGGGTCTGTGACATAACTACCTGGCAAAAACCAGGGTCAAGGATGTGATGTGAAAGGGGTATAAGCGATTTTCCTACTTTACATTCAACAAAACTTGGGGGATGGGATTTGTGTGGTGTTGCTGCTGACAATGCAGTACTCTGAAGAGACTAGTATTTGCACTGATAATAGATAAGCCATTGATGCTATGTATTTATTGAGTGCTACAGTACTGCTTGTACTTGGTAAAAAGATAGCAGGGATGTGTAAAGGGCCCTACATACGCAGAGATGTGTGCCAGAGATACATAACGGGAGATTCAGCACAAGAGATTTCACTAATTGGCTCATTTCAGACAATGAGCCACATACAGAGAGATTTGTGTCAGAGATTCAAATTGGGAGATTCAGCACGGGAGATCTCAAATCTGTCACGACTGGACATTGTGCAGCTGGCTACTCTGGATGTGCCTGCCCAGACTGCGCTATATATATATATATATATATATATATATATATATATATATATATATATATATATATATATATATAATATATATATATATATATATATATACACACGCAGTATATATATATATACACATACATAGTGTATATATATATATATATATATATACACACATATATATATATATACACATATATATATATATATATATATATATATATATATACATATATATATATATATATATACACACAGTATATATATATATGCATACACAGTTTAATAGTTTTAGTCCCCCATATAAAAAGTTTAATCGTTGGTGGTATAGTGTGGCATCCCCCTCTCCCCTCAACCGTTGGTGGCACAGTGTAAAAAAAAAAAAAAAGAATATACTTACCAACTCCGTTGTCTTCCAGCGTCGCGTCCTCTCACTGCAGCTTCCATCTGACTGCAGAGGGCGGGCGCGGCACCCGGCAGGTCCAGGAAGCGTCTCTGCTGGGCTCCGGCGGCGAGGCTTCCAGGCGGCGGGGCTTCCAGGCGGCGGCGGCGGCGGGGCTTCCAGGCGGCGGCGGGGCTTCCAGGCGGCGGCGGCGGCGGGGCTTCCAGGCGGCGGGGCTTCCAGGTCGGTGGCAGCGGGGCTTGACAGTCACAGTCACCGGCATGACAGTCGCTCAGATGGCCCTGCTCATCCCCGCGCCACACATGCGGGAGATGAGCAGGAGCTTCTGAGCGACTGTTATGAATTGACTGACCGGGCCATTCTGAATCTTGTGCAGATTCAGAACGGCGGGGGCGCGCATGTAAATCGCTGTGTGGGCTATATACACAGCGATTTACATGCATTTTCAGGCATTTTCTGAGCGATTTAGTAAAATCGCTCAGAAAGTGCCTGAAAATTGTGCTGTGTGTGGGGGCCATTACCTGCGCAGTATTTACCCTTTAGTATAGAACTTTTGAGCAATGTCATGCCTTCAGCATAAGTTTCCTTTGTGTTCAATTGTTTCTGTGTTTTGCATAATCATCTCCTTCCTGTGGTCAGCACAGATCTATACCAGGTAGTTTGTCCCCCTTAGCTTTCTGTAACTAGCTAGCTAGCAATGCATTCAAAGCATACAAAGATGATGCTAGTGGCCATATAAAGTCTTCACATTATTCAGGCAGACACAGCTCACATGGTCCAGCATTCGATGGTGAGTTTATCACTCAAAACTGTGTCACCATAAACCCATTTAGGCAGTTATGTATACTAGCAATACCAGTTACACTCTAGCATATATCTTTTATATGTAATGCCATGTCCGTATGCACAATGTTATGTGTATTGCATATGTTTACCTTGCATTTTCCTATGTGCAAATTGATATTGCATGTTTATGTTTGTTCACAGTTTTACCAATTCACTTCAACTATAGGCAACGCACTTCACTGGTATATGCCACTTCACATCAATACAACAATTTCATGTCTATGCAACGTTCTGCTTATTACACTATATAATCAATCATCGCATATATACGTGATCCCTTTACTGAATAATAAATACCGTTCTTCAGACATCGTATCAAGATCGATTATTGAAAAGTAAAGGAGGGTTATGCTGTAAGTTTCGAATTTGCCAAGCGGCTTAGTGAGAGACTGAACAAGCAATGTGAATATATTTCTTACCTAATGTTTTTACAACCTCTGAATATTCTGAATCAGTAAATTGTCCTTTAATATTCGTGGCTCGAAATTTAAATCTGGGAAAAAAAATCAACATATAAACATAAATAAATACTTTGCAGTGAATGTTTCTGTGGTAGCGCAAATACATGGGCACATGCCAATGTGTGTACAACCCTGATTAAAAGCATTAGACCCACATTGTCTTCGCATCAGGTGGAAATGTTATTATAAAAATAATGATTTTTCAAATAAATTAAATAGGAATATAAAAAAGGGGAACAACCCAGATAATACATATACATATCTACATAGCGTAAAGACAGGAGGCTAAAGTGATGGGGGGGCAGTAGGCTTGGATAACACAGAGCAGAAGGCTGGAAATAAAGTAGGCTGGAGTGATAGGGGGCAAGAAACTGGAGTGACAGGAGGTTTGACAGGGGGCTGGGAAGTCTGGAGGGAAATGGTACAGGAGGCTCGAAATATGGGCCAGAAGGCTGTGGTGGAAATGGGATAGGGAGGTAACAAAGGAGACAAGAGTCTGGTTGAACCTGTTGTATCCTAATGACATTGGCTATATTCCTACATAAACAGGCACCTAAGCTGACACACATAGACATGCTATAAGTACAGTATATACATATAGCTCTTCTCATGAAAGTGACAGGGGCCCCACATTTTTTCCTGCACTGCTGTCACTATCAGCCAATTAGGTGCCACTACCATGGGAACAGCATGCGGGTTGGCTGAGAATCTGTCAGAATATTTGGTTTCTTTTTTATACTTGATGAGGAATCCCGGGCCTGGACGGACTGGAGGGTGGTGGGGTGTAATGTTTTAGCTGGAAGACCCTGTGAAGTGTGTCCCCCTGCTCTGTCATTATCCACTTGTTAGTTTTTGAGCCCAGTGCTGGTTATTTAAATACTGGGGAATCATAAGCAATTCTCTTAACCAGGGATGACTCAAAAATCCTGCAGCTAGTTATAAAGTTTTGGGGGGAACCCCACCCTTTTTTTATACTTTATACCATTCATTTACACAATTAGACACAGAAGTACAGCCCAGATCACACTTATCTGGACATGCTTCTGCAGAACTCGCTGCTGAAGAGCAAATATACTAAATTTGGGCACAACACAAATTCAATTGTACATGACTCAAAATGATTGCATAGCCCATCAGAAAACATGATGCTATCAAACACAACTCTTAGTAAATTTGAGCTATCTTGAAAAATTTTCACGACTCCCAGTGACGCCCAGTGAACTTGGATCAAAAACAATTGTTACTAAATTTAGCCCCCTACAGAAAGGTTACACAAGGCTGGTCACCTGGAAAAATAAATATTATGTATGAACAAAAGAGCCAAATAACACGATTATTTATGGATACAATTTTTGTATAAAATATGTGAGAGCAATAGAAAAACAAAAAGGGTTCTTGCATGGTTATACATTTACCTCCAAAATTCAACACATGCAAGCCATCCACAGAAAACATTATTCATTAGCACTTTTTAAAATAAACAGCTGTGAAAGTATCCATGCTTATAGTCTTAGGTTGACTATAGCCATGTTACATAGGTCATCAATGAATAAATTAGATTTATTTAAAAATAATAATAATATTTCTCTTTGTCAGAAAAATCCGATAAACCTACAAGTACTGTTTTCTTGGCTTCAGAGGTCCGTTGCAGAATTTGTCTTTATTGTCCTGTAGCGCACAGGTATTGTCAGCGCCAATGACGTACACCTCCTGCTTGCTGAAAAAGCGGTTTGTTCCATCTGGACATGATGGATTTGGAAAGCCTTCATTTGTAAAATATGGTCTTGGTTTTTGGAAAAAGGCTTCGTGCCACTTGGTGATATTCCCATCGTGTTGAGCTGTAATGCATAACACAGGAGTGTCAGATGAATTCATTAAATAAATAACTTAATGCACCAAGAGAATATCGTAATAATTTACAGAACTATGTTCCTAACACTTAGAGAGATTTGACACGTGCTAAAATATTTTGGTCTTCTCCCTACAGTGAGATGCCTCTTTGGTGGTCCCTGTGTTATTTTACAGGGCTTCCTTATTCTTAATGAAAACACTGCAGTAATATATTACTTTGTAAAATAGCAATAACTAAGTGAATATCGGTCATTCATTTTTCAAGCAAAAAATATCTTTTAGATGAATTTTATTACTATTAATGCATTTATTTGTGTTTGTATTTTATATTTTCGACAATAATTTTAAGGAATTCCAGAATTAGACACACTTTTTATACTGATTTTTGTTTCTAGCAGTTCAGTTTAATTTAATTTCACTTGGATATAATGTAGTTCAGCTCTGAAATTTTTTTAATTTTTTAAAGTACTAGTTTTATATCATTATAGCTAATCATTATTTATTTTTCTTTTACAATTTTTTTTTATTGCAGCAATGTACAGTAACAAAGTTAAAATTATTATCCAAATAAGGCAATGGTCAAATGCCCAGATACATTGGGGTACATTTGCGAAGATGGGCATTCTATTGAAGATGGGATGTTGCCCATAGCAACCAATCAGGTTCTTCTTTATTTCACACATTCTAGAAGATAAGAGATGGAATCTTATTAGTTGCTATGAGCAACATCTCATCTTCAAAAGAAGAAAGAGGTGATCAAATCCTAAATGTATAAGGAACTATGCAATGAACACCAATGTCCCCTCACATTTAAATAATTTAGGACGTTAAATAGCCAAGCACGTTCCAGAGATTAGCACCCAAAGAGGGACTAAGGACCCATATGTTTGCTTGTGTACAGTAAGCGCTGGCGTGATGTTGACTGGCAAGGTATTCCATTGGAACCTGTGCCTCACGCTTTTCAGCACAATGTGCATGCATCTTAGCCTACATATGCAACTTAGATAATTTACAGCAGTTTCTCAGACAACTTAGGCAGGGACCCCCTGCTTGGGATGGAACAGTGGCATTTCACATATGGAGTTCAACGGCCATACAGTCTAAGGTCAACAGCCAATCAGGAACCTGTGCTGTGGCGAGTTCTGATTGGCTCTTGACAAATTGTGAGTTTGAAATGCCACCGGCTCTGTTTCTGTATGGCTGCCACCCTGGGGCTGGCTGGCTACTTTTAGCCTGGGGGGAAGTCCAGAGCACTGGCCCATAAGTAATAATGCATTGTTAAATGGAGGTTTTTCATTTACAAAATATGTACAGGTTGAGTATCCCGTATCCGAGTATCAGTTATCCAAATTATTCCGAAAACCATACATTCCAGAAAGTGAAAAAAAAATATTTTTTTTGCTAAAAACTCACTGGGGACATTTGTAACAGCATTACTGGTGACATGATATGTAACTGGCACTATATATGTGCAAGACAATGATTGCTTGGCATTCAAATTCAGTGCTGAGATAGTACACAAACTTTGTTTCATGTTTTGAAACCTTGTTTTTTGAACAAATAAAATATATTTGTGTGTATTTTATGTGGTAATAAAATATATTTGTGTGTATTTTATGTGTTTATACAGCATACATGCAAGATACTTCAAAATACATAATTGAAATATTAAATATTCCGAAATACGTAATAATCCGTTATCCAAAATTCTCCTGGTCCCGAGCATTTTGGATACGGGATACTCAACCTGTATTAATAAAAATCTTGGGGGAGGGGGGAATATTTATGAATTGGTAATGTAGCCTGTACTGTAGGTACTAAAAAGGAGGTGGTTCTTGATGTCAATGGCCCCTAGCAGAAGGATGGTCATGTCATTAATAAGTTATGCTGCAGCTGCGGCCCCTCTGCAAGGCTTGTGGTGCATGCTGTGTGTGCACAGCTCTCACTCCCTGAGCGGGGCACAACAGCCACACACAAGAAAGGTTCTCTGACTATTATATGGCCGCCTATGCGTGGCAGCACGGCTGCATCAGTTTGCTCTGTAGCTAATTTAGGACCTGCAGATCTTCCGTAGCCCTGCAGGACACCGACAGTCACAGTCTCGGAATGCAGCAGAGGTCCAGGCAATACACTGGACCACCGGGACCCATTTTAGTGTTTAAGGCAGCCCGCAGAGCCGGCCCTAACCAAACTGATGCCCTTGGCAAGAGTTTGGCTGGTTCCCCCTATCACAGGCTTTATTCTAGTTCACTCTTTCTGACAAAATCCTTCTTAGATGGACAAAACCATGTGCACTGCAGGTGGGGCAGATGTTACTTGTGCACCCCCCCCCTCAATTGCTCCGTATTCACATTACCCCACATAGTATTGCTCCTTATTCACTTTACACTGCACCACATTAGCCCCAATGGGGAAAAAACACATTGGCCCCCACAGGGATTAAAAAATGATGCACATAAGGTTAACATGAAAAGAAACACATTGGCAGCAATAGAAAAAAATGACACTACCACTTCTTCACAGAAAAAAATAAAGGGACAATGAGGGCAATAAGGAGCGGAGACTGGGACCACAAGGTGGGGTAACATCTGCCAGGCAGTGTGGTGAGAAACATGGGGTGAGAGTCACAGAAAAACAGGGATAATGAAAAGGGGTGGCAGCTACAAGTTGTGCAGGGAGACACATTAGGGCAGTGGTTCTGAACCTCGGATCCCAACAGTGCACGTTCTCCATGTCTCCTCACTGACTCACAGGTGACATAATTAGCTCCACCTGTGATCTTTAAAATGTGTCAGTGAATAATGAGTGAACCTGTGCACCTGCCAGGTGACCTGGAAAATGTGCACTGTTGGGGGTCCTTGAGGACTGTGCTTAGAGCCACTGCATTGGGGGGACAGGGACACTCAAAGGACAGGGACTAAGAGGAGGGGCAACCTCTACAAGCCAGGACTTGGAAGACACATGGGGCTGAGACACTAAAAGGACAGGGGCTATGAGGAGGGGTGGCAGCTACAGGGTGACACATGAGGGTGTAAGAGACACTGGGGATAGATAACTGCAAGGACAGCTGCCTATTACTATCAGTGGAGTTAATGAGTGGATGCACTGCTACAGCGCAGACTGAGTGCGCGGGGGATTGGTAAAAGCAAAATGCGGGACTGAGGAGTCCAAGGGCAGGGCTGAGAGCTGAGGAGGAGAGCTGCAGCTGGAATGCCAGAGCCTTTCACCCCTCCATTGCGGTTTTTGCAGCGTATTGCACATATTATAGGAAGGAGCGCCCCCCCTCCCCCCCCGGCGGCAGCTACTGGGCTCAAAGACCCATGGGAGAAGGGACTACTGCTCATGTGCAGCAGCCCTGCTCAGCCTCCAGCGGCCATCGTTAAAGCTTCTCGCTGCCCTCACTGATGCTACAGGCAGCTTCTGCTGCAGGCTTCCAGCTGAGCTATGTGATCCGAGCTGATTCCGATTGCTGTAGCCAGCCTAAGCTGTGCCTCCGTCGGCTCGTGGCACTATTGGATAAAGCGGGCCAACGGCAACATGGCACCCTTCCCCCCGGCCCAGACCGCCCCTGCTGCCGCCATGCTCCAGCTAAAGGCACTGATCAATACTGATGTGCCACCTATGCCCCCTATCTGATCGGGCCCAGGGTGCCAGGCCCCACAGTACTATCCTGAAGGTAGGAATGTGCACTATTAAAATGTTAACTATATAACGTCCTTGAAATCAACTCATTTTAATTAAATTAATGTGTTTCTATGTGTGCACAATATATCTTAAATGTGTACTATAAACATACATTATGCAGTAAGCAATATATATATATATATATATATATATATATATATATATATATATATATATATATATATAGTGAGAATTCCACTTTAGTCATCAATAATAAAAGAAAATAAAATATAACAAGGGATTAAATACTATCCGTGGACAGCACATTAGCCAAGAATGTCAGAGATGTTTGTTTTTCAAATTCACAATATTTTGGGTAGAAATCACTTGGGAGTCAGGTTCTCAGTTACAGTTTGTCTTAAAGCCGTGACTTGTATGTCCCAATGGCGGTGAAGAGGTTAAGTTTAAGTTTATAGAGCTTAGCAGCTTTATGACAGTGTATGTTATTTACTAAGACAATCTGGCAATTTGTTTGTTTTGGGGGCTAATATATAATATTTTAAAAGTTGTGTACATATATTTATATATATGTACACAACTTTTAAAATATTATATATTAGCCCCCAAAACAAATAAATTGGCTGATTGTCATATATATATATATATATATATATATATATATATATATATATATATATATATATATATATACACACACACACACACATAGGTACATATATGTTAATTTCCTCATCAAATTTGCCTCTGATCCTTGGTAAACCTTTTTTACACTAAAAAAGCCATAAACATCAAACCTAGATTAAAAAATATTAATTTACTAATTATTAAAACTGCAATTTCACATAGCAGTAGAATATAATTTATACAATATACAGTTTTACCGTTTTCCAAAAGATACTCAACATCTGACTAAACACTTTTCACCCTTCTATTAAGGATACGACTCTCCAGGTGTGTCGTGAGTATATATAAAACCACATTTTTTGTGAGATTTATCTAGTTTATTACTGTGTATTTATTATATGAATGTGTTGTTTATTTAATGGGTACTATCACTTATAAATATTTATTGCTTGGGATACGTATGTGTTTTCGTTTCTATAGAGAAATGCTGCACTGTAATGGTTAAGGTACACAGTTGATATAGTAAGTAAGGTTGATTAAAGACGCTCGTCCAACAAGTGTCATGTGCTCAGTGTGTTGACACCATCAAGAGGTGGGTGTGCAATCCCAAGGAAGATCAGCACTGGGACTTGTAAGATCCACATTGGGTATTGATTCGGCCCAGATCCATAAAATTCCGTTTGGATTTGGATTTCTGGAGAGCAGAACATCTCTAATGTAAATGTATACATATATACAGTATATATCCTTATTCCATATGCCGTGCTGATTGTCATGTGCCATTATGCTGTAACTCTGGCAAGCTGATTTGTTTTAACCTCAATGTATGTGAGCATTTATTTCCAGTAAATAATACCTGTACTTATTGCTCATTGGTGCGTTTCTTTCTCTCCATTTTTTCCACAAGTATACATTTTTCCACAAGTATACATATATATGTATATATATATATATATATATAAGAAAGGCAAGGGGTACCCAACACCGCGCCCTATTGGCCCAAAGCTGCACCTCTGAAGGATCCCTGTTAGCTGAGACCCGGAACGGACAGAAATGCAAAGAAGATCAGGGTGCGCTAAGGTAAATTACACACCTTTCTCATTAAAACACAAATATTTAATAAAAAGCCTCTGATAAGGCTTAGAACAAATCAGACAGAGTTACATAGCCATTTCATAGAATAATTTTACAATCCACAGTATGGAACAGGCCCAACGCGTTTCGTCACCCACGTGACTTCATCAGGGGCATTTTGGATGTGTCACAACTGAAGGGCTGGATGAAGTCGTGTGGTGTGTAGCAACTGGAGACGGACCAGAGGATGAAGGATTAAATCGTGCAGGTTTAATAATAGAATTCATAAATGGGAACAATACACACTTGAATACTTTCTTAAAGTGGCAGTTAGTGATAAACAATACTTGAGCCAGCAAGGCACTTTAGAAGAAGAAAGTTCATTTGAATAATGACAGTTCAAATAGCATAGGACGGCAGGCTGGGGTCTCGAAGAATAAGAGGATCCGGAAAGAGAATGTACTTGATGGTAAATGAAGGATCCTTGAAGACTGGAAGAAGATGAATGATGAATGAAGATTGAAGAATTGCTTGGAAGCAGGAGACTTGAAGGGCTAGGCCAGGAAGCTCAGGGATACAGGCAGAGACCAGACTGTGGAGAGAACTGGCAGCGATGGGGTTAAGCAGTAACCTAGACCAACACAGAGCACGAGCAAGGCACCAAGGTCAGGAGAGGTGAGTCAGAGAGCCGGAGTCAGCTGGGAGCTGTGAACGCCTCTGGAGACTCTTTGCACTGACGCTGAACAGCCCTAGGCAGATCCCCTATATCCCAAGAGGGCGGCTGCCATTGGCTGTCAGGTCAGTATGGGAGGAAACCTCAGACCTGGGCCAATCTGCTATTTTGCCCTTAACCAAGATGGCGGCACCGGCCTCCCGGCACCATTACAGCACACACTGCTACACCTGTCGGCGTCCCACGCTGCCTGCTGCCCACTAGACTGTCGCTGCCCGTTGCCGCTGACCCGGAGACCACTACACGCTAGCCGACGGCGGGCGCGGACGGGTGAGTAATATGCCCGCCGCGCACCACCGCGGCTGAGTGTGACAGTACCCCCCCTTTTCTGGGTGACCCCAGGACACCTACGCACCTTATGTGGGTTCCTTTGAAAGAATTGCCTCACCAGACGGGGAGCATGGAGATCTGCCGCATCAACCCAGGAGTTCTCCTCAGGACCGAATCCAAGCCACTCCACCAGATACTGCAGATGGGCATTGCGACAACGTGAGTCGATGATGCGTCTCACTTCGAACTCAGTCTCTCTTTCAGAACCAATCTTGGGCGGTTTGGGCACCTTCTTTTGATATAAGTTCAATCTCAAGGGCTTTAGAAGAGACACATGAAAAGAATTTGAGATCTTCAGGGAAGAAGGAAGCTGATTACATCTTGACGAATGGTGGGCCACCAATATGAACGTAACAGGAACATTAGGGTCTTCTGTGCACCAGTATGTCCTGCAAAACGGGAAGCGTGTGCCCAGGACAGCACTCTTTTGCGAAGATTGAGGGGAACAAAGGTTTTGCCCGGAGGAGGTGAAGGTTGGACCGTAACTTGAGCAAAAACCAGAGGGTCGAGGATTGGTCGAGGAGGAGTCTCTAGGTCGGCCGGAGTCTCGAAGGAGCGTGAAAGGGCATCGGCCTTGGCATTCATCGACCCGGGTCTGAATCTGATCTGGAAATCGAATCGTTCGAAGAACATGGCCCAGCGGGCTTGACGAGCAGTAAGACATTGGGCATGTTTGAGAAATGAGAGATTCTTATGGTCAGGGTATACCGTGATCTTATGTCGTGCTCCCTCCAGGAGGTACCGCCACTCCTCCAACGCTAACTTGACAGCTAGTAACTCTTGCTCCCCAATGGGGTAATTTTTCTCCGCTGGAAGAAACTTCTTAGAGTAGAAAGCACAGGGGTGAAGTTCCTGGTCCTCCCCTTTCTGTGACAAGATTGCCCCGACTCCCTCTGAGGATGCGTCCACCTCGATAATGAAGGGTTTGTCGAGGTTCGGCTGAAGAAGAATTGGAGCAGAGACGAATGCATTCTTTAGTTGTTGGAAAGCTAACGAGGCTTCGGGTGGCCACTGACTTGGATCTACTCCCTTGCGTGTTAGAGCTGTAAGGGGTGCAGCAAGGGTGGAGAAGTCCCGGATGAAGCGACGATAATAATTTGAGAAACCCAGGAACCTCTGGATACCTTTGAGCGTGGTAGGCGCTGTCCAGTCTTGGATGGCTCTTACTTTCTCTGGGTCCATCTCTATCCCAGTGCTGGTGAGGATGTGGCCAAGAAATGGAATGGAAGTGACCTCGAAGACGCATTTGTCTAGCTTGCAGAACAATTGATTTTGGCGTAGACGGCGCAGGACTTCAGATACAGTTTGACGATGGAGATGAAGGTTAGGAGAGAATATGAGGATATCATCGAGATACACCACGACGGAATGATACAGTAAGTCCCGAAATATGTCGTTTACAAACTGTTGGAAGACGGCCGGGGCATTGCAAAGGCCAAATGGCATCACCAGGTATTCGTAGTGGCCATCCCGGGTGTTGAAAGCCGTCTTCCACTCGTCACCGGAACGGATTCGGATCAAGTTGTACGCCCCTCTCAGATCCAGTTTGGTAAAAATAGACGCCCCTCTGATCTTATCGAAGAGTTCGGTGATGAGGGGTAATGGGTAGCGGTTCTTGATTGTGATATCGTTGAGACCCCTATAGTCGATACATGGCCGGAGAGTCCCATCTTTTTTTTTAACGAAGAAAAACCCCGCTCCGGCTGGCGAGGTGGATGGACGAATGAAGCCTTTATTCAAGTTTTCACGAATGTAGTCAGACATAGCCTTGGTCTCGGGTAGAGATAAGGGGTAGATACGACCCCGTGGTGGAAATTTCCCGGGTACCAACTCTATCGGACAGTCCCAAGGACGATGAGGGGGCAGAGAATCGGCACCTCCCTTGCTGAAGACATCAGAAAAAGAATGGTATGGTGGGGGTATAGACAAGGGTGACGCTGGTGAAGACGGAAGACTGGAACCTCCCTCTTCTTGAGGATTCATTTGATTGAGTGGAATGATATGAGTCATGCAAGTGGTTAAACAGTTCGTACCCCAGGCCTTGATCTCCATGCTGGTCCAATCAATATGAGGATTGTGTTTAGCGAGCCATGGTAGACCCAGGACCACCTGGTGTGATGACTGAGGAAGAACTAAGAACTCTAGAGTCTCTTGATGTAGAGCACCCACTAGCACTGTCACTGGATTGGTTTGAAGGGTGATTTGCCCACTACAGATACGACTCCCATCCACTGCAGTGAGAACCAGGGGATGGGTCAAGGGTTGTACTGCCAGGGAGTGTTGAAAGACGAAAGATGAAGAAAGAAAGTTTCCTGCCGCTCCGGAATCCAATAGGGCCTGGACTTTATTTTCCCCTTGAGGGCACACAATGGTAATTGGAATGGTGGAAACAGTTGAGGAGGGAGATGAAAGCAAAACTCCTAACCGGGCCTCCCTCGGGGAGGTTAGGAGCGGCCGTTTCCCGGACGCAATGGACAGGAGGACAGCAAATGGGCAGAAGACCCGCAGTACATGCAGAGATTCTCCCGTCGTCTACGGGACTTTTCTTCCAGTGAGAGCCGAGAACGATTGATCTGCATAGGTTCATCAGGTGGTGTAGTTGTGGAAGGACTTGGTCTAGGAACGGGAACAGCATTTGGAGTGAAGCGAGGGCGAAGGCGATCAGAGCGATTTCTCTCTAGTTGGCGTTCCTGCATCCGTAGATCTACTTTGTTGCACAGAGAGATGAGCTCGACCAAGGTAGCCGGGAAGTCACGAGTAGCTAATTCATCCTTGATACGACCTGCCAGCCCATTCCAGAAGGCGGAGAGGAGAGCCTCTTCGTTCCATTTTAATTCTGAGGCCAGGGTCTGGAACTGCACAACATACTGTCCCACCGATCGGCTACCCTGGCGAATCCTCAGGATTTCAGTAGCGGCAGAGGACACTCTGCCAGGGTCATCGAAGATGCGACGAAAAGAGGTAATAAAAGCTTCATAGTCATTGAGCAGGGGGTCAGAGCGTTCCCAGAGAGGGGACACCCAGTCCAGAGCTGACCCTGCCAGGAGAGACACAATATAGGCCACCTTTGCCTTGGAGGTTGGGAAGTGAGATGACTGCAAGGTGAAGTGGACATCACATTGGTTCAGGAACCCACGGCATGCCTTTGGCGAACCATCATACTTGCTGGGAGTAGGGAGTTGCATGTGATGAGGAACTACGGATCCTGGTGTGGAAACAGGAACTGGAATCTCTGGTGCTGGAGCCACCGACACTGAGGGAGCCGCCTGGGGCGGGGACAAGGCCTGAAGAAATTGAGCCACTTGGCGTTGGGTAGTTTCCACTTGTTCAAGACGAGCCACGATACCTTGAAAGACGTCCGTCATGGAAGCCTGTACTTCACCCGACTCCATCTGGTCAGTGCAAACTGTCACAACTGAAGGGCTGAATGAAGTCGTGTGGTGTGTAGCAACTGGAGACGGACCAGAGGATGAAGGATTAAATCGTGCAGGTTTAATAATAGAATTCATAAATGGGAACAATACACACTTGAATACTTTCTTAAAGTGGCAGTTAGTGATAAACAATACTTGAGCCAGCAAGGCACTTTAGAAGAAGAAAGTTCATTTGAATAATGACAGTTCAAATAGCATAGGACGGCAGGCTGGGGTCTCGAAGAATAAGAGGATCCGGAAAGAGAATGTACTTGATGGTAAATGAAGGATCCTTGAAGACTGGAAGAAGATGAATGATGAATGAAGATTGAAGAATTGCTTGGAAGCAGGAGACTTGAAGGGCTAGGCCAGGAAGCTCAGGGATACAGGCAGAGACCAGACTGTGGAGAGAACTGGCAGCGATGGGGTTAAGCAGTAACCTAGACCAACACAGAGCACGAGCAAGGCACCAAGGTCAGGAGAGGTGAGTCAGAGAGCCGGAGTCAGCTGGGAGCTGTGAACGCCTCTGGAGACTCTTTGCACTGACGCTGAACAGCCCTAGGCAGATCCCCTATATCCCAAGAGGGCGGCTGCCATTGGCTGTCAGGTCAGTATGGGAGGAAACCTCAGACCTGGGCCAATCTGCTATTTTGCCCTTAACCAAGATGGCGGCACCGGCCTCCCGGCACCATTACAGCACACACTGCTACACCTGTCGGCGTCCCACGCTGCCTGCTGCCCACTAGACTGTCGCTGCCCGTTGCCGCTGACCCGGAGACCACTACACGCTAGCCGACGGCGGGCGCGGACGGGTGAGTAATATGCCCGCCGCGCACCACCGCGGCTGAGTGTGACAGGATGTTGATTGAAATAAGGTGCGATAGCACTTCTAGGGGTGTTTCCAATTGGTCAAACCATAGATATTGTATTCAAGCAAGAACCATACAGATATATATCTTCTCGGAGTGTCTCTAAATGACCAAATAAATAGCTGTGTATTCCAGCTAGCATTGCACAGGTGTAAATATGTCGCCAAACATCGGAATAAAAATTGCAATAGCCCAGGCGTATGTCACCAAGTATCCAGTTTCGCACACCTTTTATATCGGTGTTAACATCAAGGACCAATGAGCAGCTTCAAAAAAATCTCCACTTTGGCACAGCAATTCTAATGGAGAACGTATATATATATATATATATATATATATATATATATATATATATATCTGGCATCACAAATTGTGTAATGGTTAGCCTAACTAACTAGGTTTTTTGGACCTAAAATTCAACATTGTAGCAGGTAACATAGTCACTAGTTTATATTCTAAACCCACGGACAGAAATATCCTGCTCCGTTACAATAGATTTCATCCAATGGCATCCACTAGGAAGCTTCCGTTTTCGCAATTCCTACGGGTATGCAGGGCACACAACAAACAAAAAAAAAAGAAACTTGGGTGGGGTGCACGCTAGACCCCCTTGAACTAGTATGCCTTAATGCAATTTATATGCAGGGCAAATAGTACCAACATGACCCAGGCACAGTTGGACAAAATGACAACCAAGTTCACTGAGATTAAGCATCGGGGACCAGCTGGGAGCTCCGTTGTAAAGGGATGCGTGCACGTCTCGTGTCAGCGTGTCCCCTTCCGGCGGCTGGCGGGGGCTGGTGGTTGGTGATCCGACCGCCAGACCCCGCTGAATGGAATGTGCTCCATCTATAAACCCATGGAAAGAGTATCAAGGATTATGTAGCAAAAACGAATATTTGTGAGAAGAAACCAAAGGTCACTTATTTTTTAACACACCACCTGCAATTATTTGGCCGTAGGAGACATGATCTCACATCCCCACTCTGGAAAAAAAAATACACTATTAATTGGGCTTTGTCTTGTACTTCAAATTCGTAGTGTATGTCATTATTTGCCCTTGTGGCTTATACTATGTCGGCAAGACTGAATGTTCCTGTAAAACTAGAATGACACAACATCGCCAGGCCATACGCACAACATTGAAAACCGGCTCAGGTGATCAGCCAGTGGCCTGGCATTTTGCCAAACATAAACATGGCATGGCCACCTTGAAACACAAAATTATAGGTCATGTCCCAATATCCTTAAAGGGAGGTAATAGTTAAAAAATTTGAATCCAGATGGATATTTCGATTAGATACATTAAGACCTAAGGAGTTAAATGAGACATGTCTCATTCATTCATTTAAATAATTGAGGCATCTTTCATATAAACATTTTGGCGAGTTATTGGAAAGGCATAAAAATAAGAATAATTTTTATATAAATTTGTGTCATAATTACAATTGACATGGAATACATTTCCATGCTATAGGATTTATATATCTTATGTTTCCAGCCAAAAAATGATTTATTCTTTATTTAGCTGTACAGACAGGGGCGTAACGAGATCTTTGTAGGCCCCATAGCAAAAGTTTTTAAGGGCCCCCTATTTAGGAACTGATGGTGTTAATTTTGTGCATAAAACATTACTTAAACAGTAAAGATGGGCCCCCTTCAGCTCTGGGCCCCACAGCAGCTGCACCCCTTGCACCTATGGTAGTTATGCCTTTGCATACAGAACTTGGTTCTAGTCATCATAACAATATCTACTAGATTTATTATATAGCATCTTCTGTATACATACATAGGAAGATGTGTTAAATATGGGTTTGTTATAGTGTATTTTATTTTTATATTTACTGATGCATCATTTTTCCCATATTTGTACTAGATATTTGTTGCTTGTTTTGATGTATCCACGCACTATTTACCTATTCTTCTTTACAGGTTCCTCATGCACTATTTAGCACTGTTTACTAGAAGTTTTAATACATGTATTTTGTTTGGTAGTGTTGCTATGTCACGTCTGCCGGATGCAGACGTCTGGGACGGGATTGAAAGCTGTGGGGCTGCGGGTGGTGTGGTCATGGCAAGACACACGGGGTAAGACACTATTTAGGTCATTACTGCTTGTATCACTGTATCCTGATGAAGGGGAAACTCTCCCCTGAAACATTGATGTTTTTCAATACACGAGTGATTTATGCTTAAACAAGCCTCAGGGTCAATGTTCCCTCTAATGTTACGAAGGCTGTGTGCGGCAAAAGATTTTGGCTGTGCAACTTTGGAAGGAAATTAAAATTTTTGTGCGTCACTGATATATAACTGGAAAATGACTTCAGCATTTGTGTTAACTTTACTTCAAAATGATATTAAACATTCAAAACACAGCACACAATGTAATTAATGGGTGAAACACACATTAATTGAGTCCACAACTGCAAAAATGGACCACTGCTGCTTTGTGCGCTCTGTTGTAATGTCTGTGCGCAATCTCGTCGAGTTGTGTGCGCGCGCACACGCGCACAGCTTAGAGGGAACACTGCTCAGGGTGCTGCCTCGTTATTGGTTGTATACAGATAGATAGATATATAGATAGACAGATATATAGACAGATAGATAAAACCATAGCAATGGAATTGCTGTAGCAGGACTTGATAAGTATGGCAAAAACAGAAATTTTGGCTTTCCTCTCATTGATAAATAGATCACAAAGGAACAGGTGTATCAAGCTTCAAAAACTGATAAAATGGAGAGTGATAAAAAGCCAGCCAATCGGCTCCTGTTGGTTTACAGGCTGGGGTTGAAAAATGACAGGTGGGAGCTGATTGGCTGTTATTTTTTTAAAGTTATTTGTCCTGTAATTTGTTGCTCAATGTGCATTGTGATCTGCTCATCATTGGGTCTATGGTCCACATGTTATTTCAACTAAAATCTAATGGCATTTAGCTGGTAGCCGGCCTAATAAGTTGACTAGAATTTGTCAGTAAATTACACTGTGCTATGCTGGCCTTTTATCTGTAGAAATTATTTTGGATACATCAAAAACTAGGCAGTTAGACTGTATAATCTTGTGATCATTGCACATTGGGCATTTCAGTAAAATGAAAAGATATCTACCCAGTAATCTGCACAGTCACAGCTGAGCAATGGGCGTGTTCCGCAGCTGTTTATGCAGCCTCTATAGATTGGTAATAAATGGTGCTGAAGAGAGCTGTGATCATCTTCCTGCACACAGTCTACATCCTGGGTCCCCACTACATAATATTCAACAAATAAGTGCCACTGGACTAAAGCTCAAGGTAGATTTTGCTTCATTTTGTTCTCTTTCTAGGTCAGTAGCTCAGTATTATTTTAGTACAATAATGACACAGCAGGGTGTCAGCTATCACAAGGTCAGCGGGGTCTTAAAACAGACAGATTACTTTGGTTGGAAAATTAAAAGATAATTGTCAAACTGGATAGAAATCAATCCTAAATTAACAGTTGGAGGGTTTCAGTCACCCCAGCACAGGAGAGGTCACTGTGCCTATACGCTCAGTGTTATCTGTATAATTGATTAATATCATCTTAAAGATAAAAAGTGGCAGTAATATGCAGGGTGAGAGTGACATGGGAAAGATCACCATCAGGGCCCTCACTGCCTAGTTGTTGGGTGTATTATATATCGCCATCATTTTTGGTTGTTTTACGTGGCTAAGGAAGCACATATGCCTGAGACAGTTACTGATGCTCTGAGCTCCAACTCTCAGGTTGTCATGAAACTCAAAGAACAAGGAGCAACCATCTTGATCTCAGTTGGAAATATAGTTGCAGAAGACAGGGGTCGCTGTAGTGCAGCGGTTTATGAGGTACTTTGTGTGCCTTCGGTTATCTTCTTTTCCAACCTAGTCATCATTTTTGCATTGTTAGGATGCTTTATATGGACTTCCATTTTCAATATTGACCTAATTACTTGTTGATCCCTGTTAAGTAGACACCAGCACACAGTGACTGGAAAGGGGTGGGCACTAGGATGGGGACTACGATAGGGACTACGATGGGGACTACGTTGAAAGTGAATAGTGCATTACATAGAGAAAAAACTGAATTATCATATACAAAAAAAGTGTTCAAATGTGTTCAAAAATAAACAATTTATAGCCGTTGAGGCATTCTTTTTCAATCCAGCCCCCACACATATCTGCATCACCAGATTGGGGGAGAAGTGGCATAATGTGTATGAGGGGATCTGTGTTGAAAAATATGAACGTGGGGGGGGGGGGGGGTCCTCAGATAAACAACAGGCCCCCACACATATCTGTATCACTGTGGCATAAGGGAAACTGTGTGGTAAAGTATGAACAGGGGTGCAGATAAACAACAGTGGTCCACATGTGCACTCCCCATCATGGGGGCACTGTGGCATAATGGGAACTGGGGTATCTGTATCACAAAATATGAACAAGGGGCACTACATGGTGTTCTACACATTCTAAAAACATATTGCACACATTGTGGGGGTTTGGTTGTAAAGTTTGCCTATTTTGCCTATGGAATGTAGCCAATGATGCCACATAGCAGAATTGGTCATTTCTGTGCCAGCTCTATTTATAGACAATAAATTCGGTAAAATATATATTTTAAAATAAGGTGCCAAATGAATTTCAACAGAACTTTGCTACTCTGTGCCGTAGGTCTGTTTCTCCACAAAACTCATTTAACATCTTATTTTGTAGCAGTTTCACTTATCTATAATTGTGCTTAGAGTAGGCAGTATAGGCAAGATGTATGAAATATTCAGCAGCCCAGGTTTACTGTATGAGCAGATCCACAAAAATTAGGTGTCAGGTCATGGTCCAGCCAGGTGCAAACTTAACCTGGTAAAACCCGTCACATGCCAACTCTAATCCATGATCTTTCATATACTGTGCCTGATGGTATTTGTGTGTGTAAACTGCAACACCAAGAGGTCAGATTATTAATTAATTAATATTAATGACTTATGCAGTCAATTTCCTGTGCATTATTTTTGTGAATCTAAATAAGTCCAGGCTTAACATACAACATAGTACATTTACAAAATTGGGCAAGCAGGGCGGAGAGCAGTTATCCTTATTTTGTGCCAGGGTGTATTGAAGTGGTACATCTTGCAGGGAGATGAAATGATGCTACTGTATAATAAAAGATGGTTGGCATTGGTAGACTTTCCATGCTGATTGTGGGCTGATTGCAGTAAAACAGCTGAATCTAAATTAATAAAAAATACATTTTGTATACTAATTATACTAATAATTTGTTTGCACAGACACTGATGTACTGTTGGCGTCAGGTGTGGATTATTAGATGGACAGTGTCTAAATAGACAGTTGATAGGTCTACCCCAAAAGGTCAATAGGGTCAAAAGGTTGACAGAGTCAAAAGGTCAACATGGGAAAGGTCTTCAGGGTCAAAATGTCGACATGAAAGGTAGACACATAAAAAATGTGGACTTGAGGTTTTCACATTTTTGGTGTAAATGTTAATAACTGTCGAAATAGTGTAAAGCAGTGGTTCCCAACCCTGGTCCTCAAGTACCGCCAACAGTGCACGTTTTCCAGGTCACCCGGCAGGTGCACTCATTATTCAGGCACATTTGAAAAGATCCACAGGTGGAGCTAATTCTGTCACTTGTGATTCTGTGTGGAGACCTGCAAAACATGCACTGTTGGGGGTACTTGAGGACCAGGGTTGGGAACCACTGGTGTAAAGTGTACCCTCACATGTGTCTACCTTTTCATGTCATCCTTTTGACCCTGTCGACCTGTTGGGGTAGACAGATTGACTGTCTATCTAAACAATGTAGGGGGACCATGGCAGGTGGAGGCTGCTGGGAGGCATGCAATTCCAGAAGAGTAGGCAAGTAATGAAATGCCAATACCGTCCCAAACTACATTAACTCCAGGGCAGCCAGCTTGAGGATGTAGGGGGCGGGGCTGGTGGACATGACATGAACAGGGGTGTGGGTTCGAAGCAGGGATCACCAATGGAGCCTGAGTGGGGGCATCTTGTAATGCTGGCATTACAGGCATTGCACAGTGAGGGGGGTGGAGCCACGATGACATGATACACATCATCTGTTCCCCACGGATCCCCCTGCCGAGGGGGAGGGGGGTTGCGGGAGGCAGGGGCTATTGCAGGGAACTTGCCCACCTTTCTGGGTGGCCAGGAGGTGGACACGATTTTTGGGAGCCTCCCGCCCATTCAGGGAGAGTAAAAAGTGTATGATTTACACTCATTATTTCTACTTTTAAACATTTAAAGGAGGCTAACATGTAGAGTATTTTAGGACAAAGTGCCTAATTCAGACCTGTTCGCTGGGCTATGAGTGTTCAGAACCCAGCAAGCAGGTAAATGCCACCCTGCATGAGAGAAATCCCACCCATGTGCACGGCTGAAAATGCATTCACAGCCATGCACACAGGGGGAAATCCATTGGAAATCACTCACAAGTGAATGGATTCCCCCTGCTTACTAAATTTACTTGGCACCACAAGGGCCATGGGAAGAAGGAGGCTGCTGATGTCAGTGGCCCTCAGTGGTGCAAGTAGAATTTATTTCTTGGTGGTACTGATAGCCTCCACCAAAAATGGGCGTGGTCATGTGTCATGAGGGGGCGTGGTTACACAAAGCTAGAGGAGTGACTAAGGGCCTTATTTTGGTTCATTCTTTCTGACAAAATCCTTCTTAGATGGACAAAACCATGTGCACTGCAGGGGAGGCAGATGTAACATGTGCAGAGAGAATTAGATTTGGGTGAGTAATTTTGTTTCTGTGCAGGGAAAATACTGACTGCTTTATTTTTACACTGCAATATAGATCGCACTTTGAAGTAAAACCCCACCCAAATCTAATTCTCTCTGCACATGTTACATCTGCCCCACCTGCAGTGCACATGGTTTTGCCCATCTAAGAAGGATTTTGTCAGAAAGAATGAACCAAAATAAGGCCCTAAATGACAATAGTGGCGTGGCATCAGGAGACAGGGAATGAGAAACAGAGAATGACTGGGGGTGGGTTGGCTCTTGCTTGGGTGAGAGCCGGGCAAATTGTGCTTTCAATTGTGGAGCCTGCTCTTCATGGTGTCAGCGACGTTGATGCCTGTCAGTGTGACGGGCTAAATCAGCAGTTGCTGGTAGCTGCATACAGCACCAATCATAACGCTGGGTGGGCGGGCTGCGGATGCATCATATTTAGACTTAAAATAAAACTAGAATTGACAGTGGGTCAGGTGGTAAGTGGTACTGCGTACCTGCAACATATTTCTTACAGGTACTCCGTACCACGCCGTACCCCCTTACTTGCAACACTGGTGGCCCTCCATCCCAACCTCCTGGAAATACCTGCATTTTCTGGGGTACTCTGGGGTACTCCCAAAAACACTGGGTTACCACCTCCAAATGACTGCAGGGTGTCAATCACCCTGCAAGTAGCCAACAAAGGCTTCGTACATACTGCTTGCACATCCACATATGGTCGTCCGAATTCGCAGCACAGCGGTTAGATCTGAATTGGGCCCTTAATGTAAAAATTGTGATAAATTAGGAGGGGAATCCACAAGTTATAAAAGGCACTGTGATATTTTACATGTGCTTACATTTGCATTTCTGTGATGGCGTGCAGCCCAGCAAATTGCACAGATGCACTTCACAAGCCAGAATGGTTTTTCATGCCACTGTGCAGGCAAAAAAAATGCATTTGTGAAAACAAATTTGTATTAAATTGGTTAATAAATGACCACCAATATGTATTCATCTGTAAACCTTTTAGACAAATTTATTAAATTTAACAGAACATTTTTTGTTTTGGCTGTGTATTTCAATGGTCACACTGGTGCATTTCTAATGTGTTTACATCAGTCATGTTAGCCAGCAGCTGGTAACATCTGGAGCATATGAGTTCTAAATATCAAGCATCTGCCTACACTCTGAAAAGTATAAAAACAGGACTGAGAAACTGGCAACCACAAAACTCTCGGTTTGATGGCAAAAAATTGTAATTGTCAGGATACCGTCTGTATGAAATGCACATGAAGAAAACACAATGTAAGATACTCCTTACCTCCCATTTCTGAAACAAGAATCTGAATTTTTTTAATTGGGCCGTTGACGTCACTAAAGTAGCATATCGGCATTTTTATGGTAATAGTGGTTGAGGTTGCCATGACACTACCGGTAGAGTCGTAAATGGGCTCAGGTTTCAATATAGGACGCGGTGGTTCTAAAAAAAGCAAAACACATGTTAGCAAATAATACTGTATATAGTTTTTAAATAATTGATTCACAACATTACCATTGTTTTTCAGTTAGTGTATGGAATATATTGCCCATATAACAGACTGTCACAAATTGACTTTTAAAGAAAATCAGGTACTCTTTACCTAGCACGGCGCCCATCGCGACCATCGCGACCATCGCATGCACTAAAAAACGGGTGCGATGCGATGCCCGCGATGGCCGCGATTTCCCATAGGGACCAATGTTAAAAATCAGATTGGTCGCGATTTTAGTGTTAAAAGTCAGATTGGTCGCGATTTTTACATAGGAATCAATGTTAAATGGGCCACAGAGCCCTAATAGTCCCCCTGAAGTGTGAAATGGCCCCCACAATTTTTAACGCCACCCCACGATCAACGTGAACCCGAAGCGTGGCGAGCGCAGCGGATACCTTCACAGGTAAACGCGTCCCCTCGCGGGCTTCACAGGTGTCCGCGTCGCCACGGACACCTGTGAAGCCCGTGAGGGGACGCGTATAACTGTGAAGGTATCCGCGTCCCCTCGCGGGGCTCGCTGCGCTCGCCACGCTTCGGGCTCGGTGGCTCGCTGCGCTCGCCACACTATTCTATTCTCAACTCCACGCCGACGTGGATAGTGGGGGTATGAAAAGGTCGGAGGATGCGTACCGCCGCCCCTCGCGGGCTCGCTGCGCTCGCCACGCTTCGGGTTCACGTTGATCGTGGGGTGGCGTTAAAAATTGTGGGGGCCATTTCACACTTCAGGGGGACTATTAGGGCTCTGTGGCCCATTTAACATTGATTCCTATGTAAAAATCGCGGGCATTGAGCCAATTAACGCTAAAATCGCGACCAATCTGACTTTTAACATTGATCCCTATGGGAAAATCGCGGGCATCGCGGGCATCGCGTCGCACCCGTTTTTGATTTACCCGCGATGCCCGCGATTTTTTACCCCCGACGCCCGCGATTGTAATCGCGGGCGCCGTGCTAGGTAATGAGTACCGAAAATCAATATTCAAATCATCTTCATAATTGATTAGATATCTTTCTGGTTCTGCTAACTAATAATTGACTTATATTATGCACAAGTGTAACGTACAACAATATATAAATGTGATACTATAGTGCAGTTAGCCCATTAGCCCATTTTTATGAGAAAATACATGGACTTGCAGGCCAGGGTGGCAACGTCTACATAAGAGGCTGATTCAGACCTGTTCGATAGGCTGGCAAACAGGTAAACATCATCTGGCTGGACGCCGCTCCCCCCTGTGGAATGTGATGGGGTGTACGGTAACACATCCCCTCACATGGGGCCCCAAGGAGGAGAAATCATTCAATGGTTGCTCACCATCAAATGATTTTTCCAGCCTTCGGTCTGACAGATGACTCCATACTGCAAATTCAGTGCGGGAGCTAAGGTCATGTGACGTCAGCCGTCCACACCAAGCAGGCATCGCCACGCCTGCGTTAGCATGGAAGTACCCAGCATTTTTATAGGCACGTGTGCAAACCCGGAACATGGGGGACTGGGACAAATTCGACTCATAACAAAAAGGTCAGAATCAGCCCCAAGATCTCATCCTATTCTTATATAGGGGTAAGATTTGTACCTTTCATTTGCACTTTGCTGGGAAAGCAGATTTATGTTTGTCCATTGTAATATGAACCATCAAATACCCGATTGTATGTAAGATTTTCAAATGAATGCTTTAAATATCACATACGGTGATGATGTGCGGCAAGAAGATAGCAGCTACAATGGTTACAATAAAGAGGGAGGCTTGGCAGTAACTTCAGTAGACAGGAGGAAGACGCTCGGCCTAGGCCGCTAGTGGGTGGCAGAGCTCAGTATAATAGAAGAGAATGGAAGTGGACTGCAGTTAAGCAACCAGTCTGGCAAGTAAGCAGTCAGGTCTGTCATCTAGGACACTTGAAGAAAACTGATCGAATAAGTCATCCTAAAGTGTTGCTGCCTTTACAACACTATATAACACATTTTACAACTTTATGTGATATGTATTAAAAGTTACTATTTTAAATGAATGATGATGCTAAAATGTATCCAAATGAGGTAATTACTTGGCTAATACTTATCTGAATTAATTTCACTGTCTGCTGCTGGAAAAGGTTTATGCTGCCAAGAGACAGTGGTAGATGTAGGAAGCAGTGATAAGGGAGGAGAAGTCAGCCAGGGGAGAAGTGGCCCATGGCAACCAATCAGCACTGAAGTAACAGAGCAGCTGATTGGTTGCCATGGGCCACTTCTCCTCTGGCTCACTTCTCCTCCATTATAACTGCTTCATACATCTACCCCAGAGTGCTACTTCATGCCCTGAATATAGGAGGTAATTCAGACTTGATTGCATGGCCGTGAATGCGGCCAGCAATCAGGTAGATGCCACTCCGCTATAACGTAATCCCACCTTGTGAATTAATGTGTACTCTGTGTGAATGGTTGTCCTAGCAAAGACTTCCCAGTCCAGCAAAAACTGAACTAAATTCTCCATTCGTGGCTCCCTAGCTAATGATTTTTCCACTGGGCACCGGTCATCACAAGCTGATGTCACACACCCTCCCCTTAAACACTTGGGCATGCCTGCATTTTCCCTGACACTCCCAGTGTTTTTTCTGGCACGCCTAGCATTTTTCTTAGAAATCCCATGAAATGGTCGGTAACCACCCCCAGAGCCCTATTTCCTGTCAATCACCTCGCGGACTACTTGCGAGTAGAAAAAGTAGTAGGACTTAATCGCTGGCCAGTTTCGCGCAAGTGCATTGCGGGCCATACTTGCAGTTCATGAATAATCGGCCACTGTCCGAATTAGCAGCAAGACGACCAGGTCTGAATCAGGCCCATAATGCAGGTGTGTATATATACTGTACATAAATTCTGAAAGGCTACAGAGATAATTCAGTTGGTAATAGTGGAAGCGTTACAGAAATCTGCACTTACATCTGGCATGTACAGTATATGCCGCATGTTGGAGTGAACAGTGCTCCTTAATTACTTATGTATTACTAATTTATTTAAATTATAGTTTTTCAACTACAATTTGCTAAATGTTATTAGTGTTTGATTTTGTAGATTGTATCTACAACTGATATTATTTACAGTTGGTTTCTGGTTTTTCATGCAAGAGACATGTGTGGTACTTGTTTCCTAGAACGGCCACAATCGTGAGTGATCGTGGCTCTTAATTAAGGGACACGATCCTCACGATGTGGCCGATTTTTTACAATTTTTTCCCTTTGAATGACAGAAATCGGGTCAATCGGTCGGTCGCGACCAATTAAAATCGGCCGCGATGCGACCGACCGATTCACCCGATTTTTCCATAGACTTCAATGTTAAAAAATCTTTTAACATTGAAATCGGGAGGATCGCGTCGGTCTTGTGCCATTATAATGGCACAAGATTAGATGGACTTGATTAAGTCCATCTCACATAGGGAAAAATGATAAAAAAGGTGAAATGGGCCAATATGACCCATTTCACATTTTTTATGTGCCCGCCATGACCCCACGATAGACGTCAACCCGAAGCGTGGCGAGCGCAGCGAGCCCGCGAGGGGCGGCGGTGCGCGTCCTCCGACCTTTTCATTCCCCTACTATCCACGTCGGCGTGGAGTTGAGAATATATAGTGTGGCGAGCGCAGCGAGCCACCGAGCCCGAAGCGTGGCGAGCGCAGCGAGCCCCGCGAGGGGACGCGTATACCTGTGAAGTTAAACGCGTCCCCTCGCGGGGCTCGCTGCTCTCGCCACGCTTCGGGCTCGGTGGCTCGCTGCGCTCGCCACACTATATATTCTCAACTCCACGCCGACGTGGATAGTAGGGGAATGAAAAGGTCGGAGGACGCGCACCACCGCCCCTCGCGGGCTCGCTGCGCTCGCCACGCTTCGGGTTGACGTCTATCGTGGGGTCTAGCCCACTTAGTAACATTTGGGGGGGGCAATTGAAAAAAATCGGGTGAAAAAAAAAATCGGGTGAAAAATCGGTCGGTCGGATCGGTCGCATCGCATGCGACCAAATCGCATGCGATGCGATCGATCCGATTTTTTATCTTCCGACCACAACGATCTAAATCGTTGTGGCCGTGCTAGGAAACAAGTACCACATGTGTTCCTGCAATCGCTGTACTGTATCTACAATCTTTAATTACCTTTCACATCAGTGGTAATTCTCATCAGAAATTTTGGTCCGGCACCAGCACCATTTACTGCATAGATCTACAATGTTTACATAAAATATGGACATAAAGAACTTTAATCAGTCCATTAAGGAACAATACAAGTTATGTAATCATGTTATATCTTAAAAAAAAACTTATAGGCATAAGCAGTTATATTATTATTATTTTACTAAAGTGTCACTGAGGCTAGAAAGCTGTCACTGGCAGCAGCCTCCATGTCACATTCTATATCCAAGTACTGAAACAGGACCTCAAACTAGGTCAATGTGAGGGCTCTCCACTTTAATATCAGAAATTATGTGGTAGTGATTACTGCGGTTATTGCATCTTTCCCATTCATATGGAATATACCAAGTGCGCTTTCCTATTTATAGGACTTCAGTATAATTTTGAGGTACTTATATGTTAGTTGGGCGCCCACTATAGTTACTAAGCGTGGCGAGCGGACGCAGAAAACTAAGCAAATAGCTTAGTGGGCGCCCAACTAACATATAAGTACCAATTTTGATTTCATTCATTCACATATCTGAATCAGTAACTTGGATGTATAAGTTATCTGCATTGGTAGCAATTATTTAATTGGTTTAATAAGGATATTATTTAAAATAAAAACAGAGCAAAATGCTGTATAGAGCACAATATAATTTACTTGGAGCAAAATCATCTTGACAGCTTTATCAGTAAACAATGGGGTATTTGTATAGTACATCATTGTGTCTGTGTGTGTGTGTGTGTGTGTGTGTGGGGGTAGCTGTATCAGCACCATTATCTTTGCTGATACCGATTCTCCTCCATGGAGCAGTGTAGCAAGTGACAGGGGTGCTATGCCTATCATTATCGGCACTGGAATCTACAGGATAGCACACCAAAAGAGGTGGAAATGTATGAACGGTAAGCAGCAATGCATACAACCCTGTACCTGGCTGCAGCATTTACTAGTTCTGGACTGCACAGGAAATTTGTGAGATTTTACGCATGTCCAGTGGAGACGGCTGGGCAGTGAGACATAGCACATCAGCACTAGGCTGAAGGGGTTGGGATCATTTGGTCTACTGCAAGTTGGTCGACAGTCATTAGGTCGATATTGTTAGGTCGACATGGGGAAAGGTCGACATGGGTTTAGGTCGGCAGGTCAATAGGTCGACTCAAGCGTTAGGTCGGCAGTGTCAAGGGTTAGTTCGACATGGGGAAAGGTCAACATGGTTCTAGGTTGACATGGGACAAGGTCAACATGGGTTTAGGTCGACAGGTCAATAGGTCGACTCAAGCAGTAGGTCGCCAGTGTCGAGGTCGACATTCAAAAGGTCAACATTGGGTTTATCACAGTTTTTTTACTATGAATTAAATCATGACTTAGGATGAACTCTTTCAATTCCTATTATATGTAAATCAGATAAAATAAGTTTGGAACGTTATTACATGTGTGAATGTAAAATGATCATTTGACACTTACGCTGACATTGTACGTGTATCCACCTTTAAGTCCTTCTATCATTGCTGTTATAGACTCATCATTTTTTCTAATAATACTTAGATTACGGATTTGAGACTTTGTGGGATCATCTTCTTTGAAAACGAGAGCTTGGAACACTTGGATGTTTCCGTTGGGTTCAGCTGGAGGGATGAAGGTCATCTGCACTTTGGTCACCTCATTTGGAATCTTTTGAATTGTTATGTTTTTAGGTGGATCATTTGGCACTAAAACAAAATATTAGTGCCAATATTAAAATAAATTGACAGTCAAATATAGTCACTGGAATGTCAAGTTCTATAAACGATGAAAACAATGCTGGCATAATGGACCTACTATCATGAAATATAGGACATTTATGCTAAGGGCCTACAATTCCAAAGTAACTTCTCTTCTTGTTATCTCTTAAGCTGTGTACACACGGTTGCGATAGGGGCTGATATCGCTGGGAATATGGTCGCTGGCGACCATATTGCCAGTGATGGGAGTGTGATGGGAGTGTGTCCCGGTGAGCGCTCCCGTTTTCAGCCCCATTCTAATCGCTGTTCGCAGGAGCTTGCTCCTGCAACCAGCTGATTACCTCTGCGGCACCGCCGGCAGAGGTTTCTTTTCATGAAAAGGAGACACTGAGCAATATTGCTGAGCTTCATATCTCCCCCGTGTGTACACAGCTTTATAGTAGTCCTTACAATAGAGGTGTAGCAGTCATTTCTAGTATTTTATGACACCAGGATATACTAAAAGATAAAGGCCCTTATTCTGGTTCACTCGCAAAGGCAAATTCCTACTCAAATGGACAGAACCATGTGCACTGCAGGGGGGGGGGGGGGGGGCAGATGTAACCTGTGCAGAGAGATTTAGATTTGGGTGAGTTATCTTGTTTCTGTGCAGGGAAAATACTGGCTGCTTTATTTGTACACTGCAATGTAGAACTCACTTTGAAGTAAAACCCCACCCAAATCTAATTCTCTCTGCCCCCCCCCCCCCCAAAAAAAAAAAACAACATGCAGTGAACATGGTTTTGTCCATTTGAAAAGGATTTTCATTGTTTCCTATAATAAAAATATACTCACACAACGTGTATTCTAGTAAATTCTAGATAAACGCGATATGGATGGGCGGGGGGAGTTTAGAAAAATATGGTTTAGAAGAACAATATGCTGGCCAGCAGACTAGGACCAGTTTAAGTACAAACATGGCAGAACATCTCTCTATATGGGGGTTATTCTAGTCCATTCTTTCTGACAAAATCCTTCTTAGATGGACAAAACCATGTGCACTGCGGGTGGGGCAGATGTTACTTGTGCAGAGAGAATTAGATTTGGGTGGGGTTTTACTTCAAAGTGAGATCTATATTGAAGTGTAAAATCATGCAGTCAGTATTTTCCCTGCACAGAAACAAAATAACTCACCCAAATCTAATTCTCTCTGCACATGTTACATCTGCCCCCCTGCAGTGCACATGGTTTTGTCCATCTAAGAAGGATTTTGTCAGAAAGAATGAACTAGAATAAACCCATATGTAGTTTATATGATGAAGAATAATTAGAATACTCAGTGGACTTACCAAGGATGTGGTTATCCATATCTAATGAAAGGTAGATAGAAGCCCACAACACATACCTGCCTCTAGAGTAGCAGTGATCACCACATTGCTTGACTTCCCCTCTGTGACTGAATCTCCAGTGAAGGCAGAGACTGTTATAGAGTAGTTGGTGTATGGTTTCAGGCCTGTGATCTCAATATGTTTGCTTTCATTAGTCCACCTTACAAACTGCATATTATAGTCCTCACCATTAACCTACAAAGAAAATGCAATTATCAACATACTTAAACAATTTTCATTTTTCTGATCAGTTTTTTTTTTCCTCTATAGTAGCTAGTATTTGAAAATGGTCTTTGGCATATTGGGCATATGTCTTTGTAATGGGTTAGTGCAAGCTGCTGTGTAGGTAAAGGCTAGCATAATGGATGGGCGGAGATCTGGTCACGGAACAGCATACAACACACAACCTTCCTGTGCCTCTGAAGGAAACTCGTGTGCAAACTGGAAGAGACACATTTGTGAGACATCAGTATTCAGAAGGAGAGGCATCACAGAATCTGTCTGGAACCTGTGCACTTTGAGATATATAATTGACTAAGTGAATAATCATCTAGATATGAATACATAGACTGTCATGTTAAGCTCTCCAATCATCTGCCCATTAATCTTTGTTATTATCCATCTTCCTATCTCTATCAACAGTATGTTATACACTAAGATGCTAATTGTCATGGTACTTCCTCCTCAGATTAATTCCGCACCACTGAACCTAGTTGTCACTCGCCTTTGATGAATTAAGAATTTCCTTCCAATACTATATAGTTTTATCATTTATTTATTAACAGGTATTTATATAACTCTACATATTCCACAGCAGTTCCAGAGAATATCGAATCATTCACGTCCACATCTCCCAGTGGAGTTCACAGACTATGTTACCTACCACATTGAAACAGACATGCACACATAATATAAGACATTTTGCCAAAACCCAGTGGGCTCAGAGATTACTGCCAAGCGTGTGATAAATCTGCAGACTAGCAAAGTGATCCTTCTTACTGTACGAGGGTTCCATTTGAAAATAAATCTTCCATCCATGTTGATGATAGTGGTGCCTTAAAACTCCAGTGGAACACATTACAAACAAGACAATGTTGACAGTTACATACTTAAGGTGCCCATACACTGCTGCGATGTCCCACAGCAGTGTACGGACATCCGATACCCTGCAAGCCGCCGGGACCTTCCTGGGCGGCAGGGACGTGTGCGATCCGTCACAATTTGTTGTGATGGATCGCGTGCATCCCTGCTCCTCACCCGTTTCACCACTAGGAGGGAGGTCCAAGGTCGGGTGGTCGGACGCCCAGCAGGTTCGACCACCCTACACAGGTACGATGCGCACAGGACTGCCAATTTGGTCCGATTTAACGGCCCGATTGGTCGCAATCAGCACAGTGTATGGGGGCCTTATAGATGTAATGGCTGAGACCATGTGGGAAATTCAGTTGCTGGTGATTATAAACCCCAGCAAGGGCACTCCATCTTGCACCCTTAGCCCACCCAGCCAAATACTAGATACACACAATCAAATTAATCCCCCCATGTGTTTACTAGTGTGGAGCCGCATCACTGCATATTTGCATCTATTTTATTCAACAGGGAATAATTCGTACATACTGTATTATCTGTTGATCCTCATAGAGCATTAATACTGCAGGGAATTCCTACCAGCAATGGCCTTTACATGTGGTAATATCTCCTAATACTTAATACAGTACTAACTTGTTGCTAACCAGTATTTAGCCTCATGAACTTCTCATTTATCTGCACATATTGTTGTACTGTACTAACATTAGTTTGGTATCAATTTGCTATAATTACTACATATGGGTGGGTAATCAATGTTGTCTGAATTTTTTGGCTAGACAAAAAATCCAGACCTATTCAATGCGCCCATTTCGGACGGATTTCCCACCGTTTAAAGTCAAATCTGCATCGGTGGAAAATAGTCAAAAACAGACGCATTTTTTACTAAAACACATGGATAGGCAAGTAATTACCCAATCCATGTGTATCCCGACCGTAACGATTTTTCTGAAAATCAGCATGTGGATTAAACAGTTTGGATGTAAATTAGGCAAAAATTGAAAAGTAGAGATTTTCTGACTGTCAGAAAATGTGTGTTTATTAATCTGTCTGGACTTGTTTTATATAAAATTAATGTTATTACCATAATAACTCCCAGCAAAAATCATTTATAACAATTATAATTTATTAATGTGTTTGAGTTTGCCTGCGCTGTGGAGTCTAATTTACATATTTTTAGTATCTATTTAAAGGGCCGCTACAGCAATCATCCGGCCTATTATTACTTCTCCTTAATATAATTATTAATATAAATAGTGCCTGAATCTAACATGTCCCTAATAGGTTGCCAGTCATACATTCTCATAACACAGAATAACATTATCATCATCATCATCATCATCATCATCATCATAATTATCATCAGCATCATCATCATTTCCTTAACAGCTACATATCAATGGGGGAAAAAAACACATGGGGTGAAATTTAATAGGATGAGAGATTCAGAAAGTGAGAGATTTGGTAAGAAATCTCAAGTTTTTTAAAGCGGCAATCACTTACACTGCAAAACCAGTTTGATTGCCGCTTTAAAAAACCTGGAGATTTCTTACCAAATCTCTCACTTTCTGAATCTCTCATCCTATTACATTTCACCCTAGGTAAATAGTTGGTAAAAAGTGACTCACAAGTGTATTTTTGAAGGCTACAATAGAAATAATAAAACTGCTTTTGAACACAATGTAGATTTTTATAAGTAGATTAGGTAGCTGTACAGTAGTTCACCCTCTGGGGGAAAAGTGTGTATTAAATGCAGCTGCTAAGGTATTAGGTTTGTTCATCCCAACAGATGTGCTGCTTTATACTTACATTCAGTGTTCTATATGCTTTCTGATGTACTAAACAGACGTTCCATTTCAATGGCTTGTGGTGTCAGCCTTCGATCACAGATACAACCATATTGTTTTTTGTCTGTATTTATTTATTAGTGAAAACTTGTACAAACTGAAAGTAATCTAATTGAATCTCCCTAATGATACAAAATAAACTGCCCGAGGTCCACTTATTATATAGAAAAATGAAAATAGTTTGTGTTAAAACAAAGCTTTAATCCTGATTTATGGTTTCCTGTAAAAATACTAAACAAATCTCCAAAGCTCTTGACCTGAGACTTCGGTGCTAATAACTATGTAATGGTGTGCTGTGCGGGATGAGTATGGAATCTGGGGTTTCAAAGGTGCATTGCTCCCCAGAGTGCTCTTGCAGTTACTTTACCTTTATTGCAGCCAGATACACTATGACTACCAGCAGTTTTGATTATGCACTTTAAGTGTGTTTCCATACAGAATGACCATTGGAAGAGTATTTAGTCCCCATTATTTCATACAGTACAGCTTTGACCATTAATACCATTAATTAAATTCAAATTATCCTTTGCATTACCTTTTTATTTTGTCTTTTTTTGTGACAACCTTGTTTTTCCTTCTCTATGGAATGTTTTGTTTTCAGTCCTGTATGTGGCCTGTACATCTCTAAATGCATTTTAACTTTATTCTATACTGTTAAACATTTTTGGATGTGGATACTGTTACGATATTGTTATTGTGTCACTTTCAGGAGTGTCTGTGTTTTTGTCATGGGGTGGTATATGATGAGTAATTAAGGGACGTTATAGGTGTGTTAAGACTGTAGATTTGTGCTCTGCTAGAACTGTCTCGAAGTAAGATCACTGACACTGGTGGGACCATGACTCCAACTCTCATTAAGGGGTTTATTCTAGTCCATTCTTTCTGACAAAATCCTTCTTAGATGGACAAAACCATGTGCACTGCGGGTGGGGCAGATGTAACTTGTGCAGAGAGAATTAGATTTGGGTGGGGTTTTTCTTCAAAGTGAGATCTACATTGAAGTGTAAAATCATGCAGTCAGTATTTTCCCTGCACAGAAACAAAATAACTCACCCAAATCTAATTCTCTCTGCACATGTTACATCTGCCCCCCTGCAGTGCACATGGTTTTGTCCATCTAAGAAGGATTTTGTCAGAAAGAATGAACTAGAATAAACCCCTAAATAACAATGTGATGACAGCATTTTTCTTATCAGCAGTTGATTTTATTATATAGATTTGTCCATAGTTTTCATGTGTTTTTCCAAATATAGTAATTAAGCTTCACAGTTTTGTCAGTCATTTCATTATAAGGACATAGGGAAAATCAGAGCACTTTATAGGTGAGTAACAACACTGATAAAGAGAATAGAAGGGTATACACAACAAAAATGGTAGAAAAGGAAAAAATGTCTCAGGATTGACCTAATTAATCAATAGAAATATATCAAAGGTATGTATAAAGATTTGTCTATTGGACCATTTCTGCTAACAATGCACAAGAAGTATGAAGGGACAGATGGACAATAAATATAGTAAGGGCTTCTTTACTCTAAACATGGTTGGGCTGTGAAATTCCTTACTACATGAGCTGGTGATGAGAAATCCACCCAAAAAGTCTAAACATTGAATATATGGAATATAGAGGGCTAATGGTTGGGATGCCAGCCGTCAGAATCTTGACAAGGGCTCTGTAAGTATACTTACCCTCTCCTCTTACCAGCCTAACCCTAACCCTCCTTACCAGATGCCTAACCCCTTCTTCGCACATCCTAACCTGGATAATGCCTAACCCTCTCCCCCCTCTTCCAGTCTAACCCTAACCACCATTTTTTAGTGCCTAACCAACCTCCCCTAACCCAACTCTCCTCCCCCAGTGGCTAAAATTATCCCACTCCCCACCACGGTCTAACAGTCTCTGGGATCTGGCACCAATGTTGTGGTCACCAGTTGGGGGATTTCGGCTCAGGGATTTCAACTGCCAGCATCTTGGCCGCCGGTATGCCGAATGCATCCCAAATGGATGCTTTTCTTGAAATGTATTTTTCAAAATTCTATATTTGGTGTCATAAAGAAATATTTGACCTATTTGAGGCAACACTAGTATTTTACTTTCCTCAAATTTTTATTAACAAAATTAGAATTTCTCAATTTAGATCTTTGTATTTTTTATTGATTTTACTTACTATATATTTTAAATGTAATGTAGACATCAGATTCACTTGTGTAATATTATTCAAACATCCGAAAGAGCCATACAATAAATGCAAGTCATTAGTACATAATGGAAAGGACAGGTAAAACTACTTTTGTACAGAGCTGTAGCAGGAAGCCCACAATTGTTTTACATTCATGTCTCATATATGAAAATTACAATAATGTTCATTTAGAGATAATTTACTAAATAACTAACCAGGTTCTTTATCCGTAACATTTATTTCTTACATTTTTGTTTGAATTTTAAAATACTTATCTTGATTAAAAATAATAACCAAATAATATAGGTTTTATTTTATCTGTTACCAACTCTCACATTTCATGTGTCTGCTCTTTTATCTGCTATATTTCCCACTGTTTAGTTTTAATTAGAATCTTTTCTTATCTCAACACTCTCCTCCGCCACATACATGTTTAATGTTATCCTTCTGCTTGCATTGTTGCTTTAGTAGGCATAATAATGATAGGGTAACGGCTTAGAGGAAATAGTAGACAAAGCCTAAGCAATTGAGTTATCTACTAAATCAACAACGTTCTGCAATATGCAATTTACCAAGGCAAATAATATGTTTCAAGCCATTACTGGGCTGTAGTATGTCAAGTGGATAATGAACATAGTTCATGATGATTTCTTTTCTATGAATAAATATACCACATGATATATAGTATCTTTAAAGACATTTTGACAAATCTATTAATAATTTATGAAATATCTCAGTAGATGAACGGATGCAAATAATACATAATATAGCATGCATAAAGAAATCATTAGGTTTAATTAAGAGTGTGGCATTAGTTCTTGTCATATAGTTGTCAGTAAGGTCTATGAGAACCAAATGTGCTTTATTGTTTGCCATGCATATTCTATAGTAAATTAGTCTGGGTATATATTACAAGCTCTGAATTATTCCAACAATATGATTTTAAGTAAATTACTTTCACATATCCCCACACTCCAGTGTTTCTTTTAACTTTCTTCCTTGGAATAAATTTGAGAGTCATTAAACATTCGCGATGCCATTTCCCCTCCTTGCCTTGCTTTTCGCCATACACACTTTCCACTATACAAAATATAAATGCTTACTGAAAAAAGCAACCACGCTCTTTGAGTTGTGCTAAGACAATGAGCATACCTCACTACCAGAACTGAATGAGGAGGGGGGGATCAAAAGGGGGAAATTATCATGGGCCCTACTCTTCCAGGGGAGGGGGGGGGGGGCAATGCTTTAATTACAACTGGAATGTACTGCTACTGTAGCTGAAGAGGAGAAGAGGGAGGTGGAGTCCGAGAGGGCAGGGCTACATGGCATTGTACAGTCAGTGCCAGCAGTGCCAGCAGTACTTAAAATCCCTAAAAATGCCTAATTGTAAATCAACTGAGATTTGTTTGCCCAAGTCACACCCCTCGACGAACTACTACAACCCAAGAGACCCCAAAATGCATAGCTTCTGTCAACACACTATCCTTAAAGAAATCTCCAAACTCTAAGCCAATGCACCTGATGAATGACTGGGCATGAGAGGACTTATATTACCAGCACTCAAACAAATTGGAGCAGATGTATTACACCTGGTGAAGTGATAAAATGGAGATAAAGTGGAAGGTGATAACACACCACCCAAGCAACTCCTAACTGTCATTTTCCAAACACAGCCAATTTGTATGTTCCGTTTTAAAATTTAAAGTGCTCCCGGTCCAGCATCCAGAACCTACTAAGTTTTTTATTCAGTTCAATTATTGCCACAAATATTTGGATTATTGGTTTTACAGTCAGTATCTCTATATGGCAATTTTCCAAATACTGTAGATACACATACGGCAGCAGTCCACTGTTTAAATCTCTGCAATGAGTGATACTGTTTGTAAGCGCGTGGTCAGCGGAGTTGAAAAAGCCCTCTGCTAGGGCGAAACTCGTTAGCGGGATTCCCAGCAAGTGGCATCCCGATATCCGGCACATAAATCTGCATTATTCACTGTCAAATCCAGGTGCACAGGAGAGATTGATATTATCCAACTCAACGCCACTCAGCACAAGGGGAAACTGCAGCACTAACGGAGAACTCCGGCAAGTGGCGACATCAGTGAGAGAGACGCCGGCCACTGCACATCCAACATCAGGCTCGGGCAAAGTGGGTGTGATCAGAAACCAGCCAGATCATCCTCGGTCGGCTCCGCACCCGCCCTTAAACCGGAGGGACACTCCAGCTCTGACCCACAGCAGCACCCCGAGCGCACGGAGGCGCAGGTGAAAGACGCGCTGACCACGCGCTTACAAACAGTTCCACTCATTGCAGAGATTTAAACAGTGGACTGCTGCTGTGTGTGTATCTATTTGGAAAACTGCCATATAGAGATACTGACTGTAAAACCAATAATCCAAATATTTGTGGCAATACTTGAACTGAATACAAAACTTAGTAGGTTCTGGATGCTGGTCAGACGGGCAGCAGGTCCGACCTCTGGCTCAGGTCCAATGAGCATGAAATCGGGCATCAGACCTCAAGGGGAAGTCAAGCGGATCCGATTTGGGACTAGTGCATAAAACAATAATATATACCTATATATTATATTATGGAAAAAGATAATGATGGCTTTTACATGTGTGGTAGTGCTGCCTGTCCTGAGGATAAGGAGAAGGAAGCCCCTGCTACTGGCTGGCTCCCACTACCTGCACAATGGAGGTGACAGGCACCGGGAGCAGTGCATGTACACAAGTGGTGGCTTGACTGCACTTGAACAAACCCAGAGTGTCTGTGGACTGCATGGACTACAGTCAGGGCCGGCGCCACCACTAGGCAGGACTAGGCATTTGCCTAGGGCACCGGCCACTGGAGGGCGGTACTGAGCTGCCAAGGTACCATAGAGAGGTACAAGAAAGCAGCTCATCCCGCCCCGCGTGAATCAACGCTGCCCCCTGCGCTCCCTACTGGGGGGATTTCATCGAGGATGGAGACGCTGCCCCCATGCGAGCCGCCGGCTCCCTGCTGGGTGGATTCAGTGAGAAAGGAGAGGACGATTTGGACTCGTAGCACCCGTAAGCTGCAGCAGCTACAGCAGGTACAGCGCTCCGGGGGGTGCGGGCATCTGCCGCAGTATCGCCCGCACCCCCCCCCCCATGCTGCCTTATTAGTGTCGACCACCAATCTCCCCCCCCCCCGGGGCGGCGCGGGTTTTTTTTGCCTGGGGCGGGCGGGGGGCTTGCACCGGCCCTGGCTACAGCCCATGAAAACAAGCAAGGGCAGAAGATCAGACAGGATGGGACTGATTGCAGCACAGACTGGAAGTCCCAGAGGTAGGAAACACCTCGCAATGGCACTGCCTGTCCTGTGAGTGACTTGCAGGTAGGCCTTGTAATAGGAAGTCATTGCCAATCAGTGTAGCAAGTGCAGTCTGGCAGCCCATAGGTGAAATCCTCTGGACAGCAGAACTTAGACAAACACAGTGATAGTTGCAGTATTCATATTTTTCCACAGACACATGCCGCCCCTTCCATTCACTTGGGCGGAACAGCCATACACTTGACTTGCTAAATGCTTTGTTATTTAAAATAAAAAAAAGATGCAGATAATCCCACATCTACAGAGCATGATGTGGGTGGAGGCAAATACAGATGTCCGTGCACAATGCCATTTGGTATAACATTTTAAATATGTTAAATATACCTTACCATTGAGCAGAGTCATGTATGAGACAAGGAGGGAGTACTGTGCCTGCCTCAGAAAGTTTGTTAAATGAATATGGGAGAATACTTTTTTTAAATAGAAATATTGAATAAACGTTTTGGTGATCTTAAACCATTAGACAGTGTTTTGAAAGCGTCAATTACAGACAAATAATGGATATTCTTTTAAATCGATTAATGGCCTGATTCAGAGAATCCTGGTAAAACTGCAACCAATGGCGGCAGGCTGTGGGTGGCAAATATTGTGGGCACATCGCTATTGCGCAGCCTAGCTGCAAAGCCAGATTCAATCCAGGCATGTTTAAGGTCTGCCTGCGTGGTCCAAACCACTTCCACAAAACACTGCATTGACACCCCCCAATGCTACTTAAACTGCAGCTAAAGTGCTTGTGCACATGCACTGGCGCCGAACTCTGAAAATTGCTGAATAGTGATTTTCGGTCAATAGTGATTTTCGGAGATCTGTGCATTAGTCTGAATTGGGCCCTAAAACCCCTAAAAACAATTATAATTTTGACTAATGGCAAATTCAGAATATAAACAGTTGGAAAGTATGTACAGGTTTTGTCACATTTAAATTATTGCTGCAAAGTCCCAGCTAAGAAATTAATCTAATTGTATTCCACAAAATACATAAAATTAATAGCAGTTCCTTACCGAGGAGATGTTGACTAGATATGAAGTTGGTCCTGTGATTGTAAAAGGTGGATTCCAGCTGATATTAATACTGTGAGGGGATGTGGCAATAACAGTGACATTTTGTGGAGGTCCATCAGCAGCTACAGGGGATAAAAAAAGGGGACTTTTTTTATCTTATTTTGTATTAAACTTTTAGGTTTTTATGCTAAGCTGGGACATTCAGGAACATAACATTGACATATAAACACACATATAAATACACATTATTTAATTTTAGGCAAAATATGTAAATAAGAAAATATTTAGGGATGTTTTTCAGTTGCTATGTCAGTGTACAGTATATTTACCAAGTTCTAAATCACATGTTAATAAATATTTCAGTTTGAAGAATCTGGCCACAATGGCAGTCTAGAGTTACACCATGGGTTCACTAGGATACTAGATAGCAGTGCTCAACAGAGTAAAATCCTCCCCTAAAATATTCTTCACCCTTCCATCCCATGTAACACATCTGATACATATATTTTACACATTCCTCTCATATGTGGCGTCAGGGGTGGAAATTCCCCACACCTTTCTGTAGTAATACATTTTGAAAGTGAATTACTTTCGAGGATCCTCACTTGCAAAGCTGTGCAATAGTACAATACAATGCAATAGTACAATGTTAGTCTGCTAGTGAATTGCAGTACATTGGATTCACACAGTGAGCAGGTTATTGTAAAGAAGGTCTTTTGGGACGAGGACTATAAGAGTCACCATAAACACAATGAAACCCAGCGAAAGACAGACACGGGTGGATCTAGTGTGTTGGTGTATGCTAAAATGTTCTCTTTAAAAAATGGTATTTTAAACATAACTGTTTCTCAATGACATAATTGACACAATTTGTGTTCAAGACAATTTGAATTAAAAATTTTTTAATAATTTTATCTTGATGGTATGTTTAGTACACCAATGCCTGTATATATAAGGCCTAGTAGAACCTGAAAAGCAATCATGATTACTCACATGGCAGTCAATTCATGCATTACAAAGAACACAATCAAGAACATAGCAAATGTTTATATTTTAACTGAAATAGTGTTAATGTGTTAGCCACATATATATTGTTAGAATTAATTCATCTTAGCCTACCAAACAATATGCATTATTTAATGTACATTAGAGCAGTGGTTCCTAAACTTGGTCCTCAAGTACCCCAACAGTTCATGTTTTCCAAGACACCCGGCGGTGACTCCACTTCACCTACCTCGGCCACACAAAAATGTCTTCAACATTTTTCTGCTTTGCTACTTCACTTTTTATCTTCTGACATTCTATTGAAATTCCACAATTTACTGATTCCTCCAAACTACTCTCTTTAGTCTTGGCCTCTCCAAGTGGACTGGCTCTTCTAATTATCAGGAGGGCTACTGTCTTAATCTTGTATTCAGACTATTTCCAGTTTCTCAGTTCACTCACACTCTGTTCCCTCTCTAGGGTGTGTATGCACAATAATGATATTATTAAAATGTTATCGTGTATATCGGCTAATGTGTATGTACTATATAGTTAACAATGTCTGCTTCCTCTGCCATTGAGTGACCCCCACACCTGGGACGCTGGAAAAGTGGGCAATCCCTGCAGTCTCTCACAAGGGGACCCCCTATCAGCTGTACAATGCCTGTAATATCTGCATTGCGCTTCGCCAAACTGGATGACTCTTCCAGAGATGGCAGCCAAAAAGTGGGCCATCCTGGCCTTGGTCAACATTCCTGTGTGACCTTTAACCTTTGCAATATGGCTGGACCATTATACAATAGGTAGCACACATCCTTGTGTATCATTGCATATTTCCCTATAAAGAATATGCTGCAGTATATAAGAAGCTGCTAATAAGCAGAAATAAAATAATAAACATTTTGTCACTATAACAGAAGTCCTGAGTGTAGAAAAGGATGCATACATCCATTTTGTTGATAGATAGAAAGACAGACAGACAGATATATATATATATACAAAATGGCAATGGATAGCACAGCGCTATTTTACATCCTTAAAGCATTGTTCTACATGATAAAGAGTCAATTGTTAATGTTGTCTTTGTCCTAACTGCAGTTCATATTCCCCCCCTTCAGGATTTCCCAATAGTTTATTTGTTTTGGAGTTTACTATATATTCTATTCTTATAGCAAAGTTGTGCTGCTTTCCAAGGAAAGTTTGAGCTTCAGTCACTTTGACAATTCCAGCTTGTTTGCAGTTTGAATAACATGTAAACCTACATTTATCTCCTAATTTTCTCATTAAACTACACAATAAAATAGCAGAGTGACCAGTGGTAGATTTCACCTATAGGTGCAAGACTGCAGCTCCACCAGTAAAATCCACCACCCCAGCTCATGTCAGTGAGACTGAACTGGCTCACTGTGACTGGCAGTGATTTCCTATTGACAGGTAATCCAATTGGGACTGCCAGTTCAGGGTACGATCAGTAGATAGCTGGCTACCTGTAGGAAGCCACTCCCTGCCTTACCATCAGCCTTAGCCAGCTTGTATGAACTGCAGCCAATGCAGTCCATCGAAGCCAGGGGTTTGCGCATACAGCACTTTGATATCCAGGAAACTTGTATTGCAATTCTTATGTAGAACTGATGTAAAATAATCTCAGTTCTTCACTTAACTGTAGTAAATGTACAACTGTAATACTTTCTAATGCTGCAAATTAATGATTCTGATTATAAATGTTTCCAAACTATGGAAAAAAAAATTCTAAGCACTGTAAATTATATTACATTAAACCTGCTGGAAATCTAATTTATTACTTTTTCTTTTATGCTAAAATGGTTAGACAAACATTGGCATAACTCTTATAAATCACAGCAATTTGCTGACTGTAGATGAAACATCTCTTCTATCATAATCCAATCACTTCCGATCAGAAATAATTTTGTCCTGGTTTCCACAATAATGCATTTACTGTAACTAACAAGCATCATTTCCTGATTAACATGCTTCTATCCTTGCACAGGAATTTGGGTCTTATAGAGGTCAGGGTCATCTCTGTAACTCATCTGTGTCCTGATACTACCATAGCTGTAAAGTGTACTCGCTGTGTAGGGAATCTGGGGAACCAATCATTTGGGCTTAAAACTTGACATGGGACACAGGAAGTCAAGCGGAATAAAACTCACAGTATAATTACATAATGCAGTGATCTAGTTATTTCCAGTGTATAGGAATGTCTTATTATCTCACATTCAAAAATATAATGTATTAGTTTGCAGGGGAGTTGTATAACTCACAGACATTTTCTAGGTGGACAGCCATTAGGTCAACAACAAAAGGTTGACATTGACAAAAGATTGACCTAAGCAAAGGATCAACGTGGAATAGGTTGACACATGAAAAGGCCAACATGAGTTTTTAACTTTTTTTGGGTGTCAATATCATGTTGACCTCCAATTAGTACTCTTCTACCGAAAACCTTGGCAAACTCTACCGTTCCCAATTGGAGCCCACGTGTTACGTAAAGTAACTTGTGTAATCCTTTTGCATGTTGGCTTATTGGTGTCGACCAATTGACCCTCTACCTAGACATTGTCTGCCAGCCATCAGGATACTAGTTTGCGGATTAGTGAATCATTATAAGTTAACCAAACATGAGTGTGAATATAAGATAATGTAAAGTGATATTATTTCAACTTAAATCCAATAAGACATACTCTATATTTCAGATTTCCAGCTAAATATGCAATAGCATAGAAATCTTGTTGGATAAGAATAATAAATGCCATCCCATCTTAGTAAAGGCAGGTATCACTGAGTTCACCCCAACAATGATATTTAGGAGAGACTCTAATTTTTTTAAATGAAGGTCTCCATTTAACAATGATACACAACCCCTTAAGCACTCGCTAAAGGGGTTACTCCCTCCTTCAGTACTTTACTAACAGCTCTAAGCTTAGCTTTCTGCTGATTGCTCCTGTACCACGTACCCCGTCTATTGCCGACAATGGGGTTCCGGCAGCAGCCTTTCTGGCTTACTGCAATACTAAAAAAATCTGCTGATAGTAATAAGTACCATTGTTAAATGGGGTCCAAAGAAATGTATAAACATTGGTATCAGTTACTAATGTAGGCTTGTCACGATATTGACAATATATTGTGTCTTCATGGATAAAGTATTTTTGTTAGTGATTAGTAAAAAGTTAAGTTACAAATGTGCTTATAAGGAAACTCTCACTTACGACCAGATAACGTCTGTATATTAATCCATGGTGAAGAAGCACCATATCCAGCGCTTGTACTGGCACTAACTTTAAATCTATACCATCTGAATTTTTTCAAGCCGTATATTGTCTTCTCAACAGAGTTATCACCATACGAGCAGAAGTCCTGGCTGGTCTCAGTACATTCACCATGGTTCCGGTCATTACACTCATTAGAAAGAAGCTGAACTGTGATTTTGTAGTTCTTTAGATAGCCATTTGTATGGTCTGGTCTATTCCACTGCAATGTGACACTCGTTGAGTCAACATTTATAAAAGTAACATGACGTGGAAAACTGGGAACTAAAAAGGAAAATACAATAAAATATTTTCTGTAGTGTATAAACATGTACATTTGTGGCTACATAATCCATCGTAGGCTCCTATACAGAAATAATATTACAATTATTACTTGTATACACCAAGAATAATATATAACTGACACCAAATGGTGATCCATTGGTCAACCAATAAATATAAAGGGTGAGGCAAAGGGTGGTCCTTTTGAATGTGTAATATAGATCATGTGATCCCAGCAAGTGCTGCCAAAGGCTGTCCAATCTGACAGATCCTACATGCAGCACTTGCAATCTAGGGTCTCCGATCCGATGTGTACGGGGCCACGCATCGGATCTAAAATCACATGCAATTTGCCAGACTTCACTGCCTGATGCATCAGAATCAGGTGAAATTGGGCATAAGTCCATATTTACAAAAAAGTCATGGTAAATGCAATTTAACATTTTAGTATATAAACTAAAGTGCATTTTCAATAGATTTTTAATATGCTGTAGACTGACGCGTTTCTCTGGGTAGCTCCCAGCTTTTTTGAAACTCCATCCAAAGAAGGATCAGTGGGGTGCTTTTTTGTGAATTGATATTCATCAATTAATACATTGTTAAAAATGTATTGTGTTATTTCCTTCCTCAAATTATTTTCCTTTTTATCTTCAACAAGTGGCCCACTGAGCTGGACTGAGTGACCCCCTGCCTGCCCTCCATGCCCAGGATATATATATTTTTAAAGTATGTGGGCATGTGCTTTCTGACAGTCTGTGCTTTCTGACACCGTGTCGCCAGGCCTGCCCCCGCCCTTTCACTGCTGTTATGGCAGGTCACAGAGCTGCAGCCGCCACTGGAAGCCTGGACAGTACTGCTTGTAGGCAGGTTCTGTAAGGGGAGCTGTGCTGACTATCTTTGGGGGGTGGGGTGTTATGTGCTAAGTATGGTGGGGCTGTGCTGTCTATCAATTGTTGGGTGGGGCGTTATGTGCTGAATATGGGGGGCTTTGCTGACTATCTATGAGGGGACTGTGCTGTTTATGGTGGGCTGTGCCAGCTATCTATGTGGGGACTGTGCTGTATATCTATGAGGGGCTGTGATGTCTATATATGGCTTTGTGGACATTATGGGGGAGCTGGGATGTCTATGGGGGGCTGTGATGTATATCTAGGAAGGGCTGTGCTTACGTTGTGGGGGAGTTGTGATATTGTGATATCTATGGGGGGCTGTTCTGTCCATCTATGAAGGGTTGTGCTTTATAGGGGGCTGTCCTGTCTACCTAGGAAGGGCTGTGCTGATGTTATGGGGGAGCTGTAATGTCTATGGGGGCTGTGTGATCTATCTATGAAGGGCTGTGCTTTATGGGGGCTGTGATATCTATGGGGGTTGTACTGTCTACCTATGAAGGGCTGTACTGACTTTATGGGGCTTTTATTAAACCCGAGTGCCGCCGTATACTGCAATATATATATATATATATATATATATATATATATATATATATATATATACACACTAAACATCGGCACTCACCTTTCCTAGTTTTGGGGTGCCCTATGGCTTGTGACCACATTGTTTAAACAGACATTGTAGGGGCTCTGCACACACTATATTAACTTATAATAAATAGTGGAGATTTGGTTCATGAATTGATCAATGCATTTAAGCCTGCAGCCCCCTTCACGGGACCCCACTTTTCTGCAGGTCCTAACACTATCGCTGAAAATGGCTATAATACACATAGCTATCACATCAATGTTTGATTCCTGGCATGCTATCTGGTCTAAAGCTCACAGCAGACTGTTTTATAGGTGAGCAGTTACCAACACACCTGTCACTAATCATCTAGGGAAATGGTTAACATAAGCTATGGAGTCTTAGTTAAAACAGGGTGCATGAGAGAATGTGACCACAAAAAGACTAATTAAAAAAATTAATCTAATAAACAATATATACACTATATATATCATGATACTACTAGTGCAGGGCTGGGCAACACCGGCCCTCCAGATGTTGATGAACTACACATCCCAGCATGCCTTGCATCAGTTCCAGCATGGCCACAATGCAAAACTAATGCAAAGCATCCTGGGATGTGTAGTTCATTAACATCTGGAGGGCCGGTGTTGCCCAGCCCAGTACTAGTGTGTCCCTGTACCGTGAAATAGTGTCTAAGGTGGAATGCTGGAGACCTCCAAGACCCATTTGTGCCTTATCCGGATTCGGGTAGGGTCTGTCTAACACAGTTGGTACAGGCAGGATTTTGGGTCACACTCACTGCACAAGGAGTGGGTAATGTGACTGGTTGGTTTGCAGACTTTTTCAACATGCTTTGGACTTCAACATTTTCTATAATCTTAACAGTGCCAGACTAATTTTTGAAGGGTGGACCTTAAGGTCTTTTATTATTACAGCTTGGGCTATTACATCCTGAGACATGAAGGTAAAAGTCATAATCACACAACCGGTTTTGGCAATTGAAAGTTTGCAGCCTGTTACATTTTCCCCTAGATATTCAGGCTATGAGTTCCTATAATTGTAGAGACGCTGATAGTGGAAGTGGATGTTGATGTGTTCCTGGATAAAGGCAGGTGAGCAACAAAATGGGTGTGCAATAGTGTGGAGCCATTCCTGTTATGGAGGGAGTATAGAAAGGGTGGAGTAACAGCAGTTTGATTCTGCAGGCACCCACTAATCTGACACAATTAAATGCTGCTCATTTAGGTATACTGCATATATTTTAATATTTCTGTACAATTTGTTTGTCTGTGAAGATTTGTTAGTAATGCACGCCAGTATAGTATTTACCTCTAATAATTATTAGTTTGTATTTCCAAAACTAACATCCTAATTCTCTGTGAAACTAGAAAAAGCTGACACATACTTACGTGCATATTTACACACATACATCATGAGTATTAGATCACCAGCCTGTGGTTTTGGCAGTTAATTGCACAAAGATTTCCATGTATTTATGCTATCTTGCACTGCCCCATAACAGCTGCATTTTAGCCTGTAACAACTAGCAATATGAGTTATGTTGGAGAAAAGTAGCCACTTCTCTGATAATCTTGCAGTAGATGTACTGTATAATACACACTATGCATATAATTGCTTCATATTCTTTTCATAAAATAATAATGTAAGCAGCACGTAGCACAATACTAAACTAACCATATGTACTATTGGGTTTGCCAGCAGCCGGGAACCCGGTAGTCACAATCCCAACAGAAGTGCTGTATCTGGCCACCAAAATGCAGAGGGGGGAGCAGAAAGGCTCCTTGTGGGCATGGTGGCTCGCTTTGCTTGCCACAAAGGAGCGATGGGGGGCCTGGGAGAAAAGACCCTGTGCACCAGGATTCCAGGTGGCAGTAATGTCAACAGTCAGGATTTTGGCAACGGGATTGTGACCGCTGGGTTGTGGACTGTCAGCATATCAACTACATACTATACTATTTATCAGAGAGTATGACACCTGGGACAATATGAGTCTTGAATTTCATGGGATCATTTATTTCTTAATTTATCATCATTCTGTGGCAATAACTGTAATTAAGGACCTTATTCTGGTTCACACACAGTGCTGCGTGTCATTTTAATGCCACCACACCACCACCACCCCCCCCCCCCCCCCCCACGGCTGTAAATGGAAGTTTTGCATAAACATCCATTCACAGCATTGGGTGCGGGGACCAAATCATTCGATGGTCACCAACCATCTAATCATTTGGTATATAAACGCAAAAAGAAGACACTGTCAGGTGCTTTAGTTTTGCATGCACCCTTTTCGGGAAAAGGGCGGGCAACTGACATCTGGTGAGGTCAGCTGCCCACCCTCGGTAAATGCTGAATTTCCATGGGAATGCCCAGTGTGTTCATGGGAACACCATGAGCACATCCACCCGCACCTGCCCTCCACCCGCACTGGAGGGTGCCACCGTCATTGAAAAAGTAGTTCACCATGCCCGCTCACACCCGTCATCTGTCAATGTTTTCTTAATGCACATGCATCTGAGATGCAATGGGGAGTGGTTGGATAAAAGCATTAGTGTTATGGCCGTTCAGGCAGCGTTTTCTGGGCATCCATATATCACTTGCTACTGGAGAGCTCTCTGGATCCAAGGAGAGCAGTTCAGCCGGCACAACTTCAGACACACTTATAAAAAATATTCAATCTATCATCTTGACCTGCACTCGCATGGGCATTCGATGTAGTACTGAATTTTCAAAGAAAGATATTGGGCCGGATGTATTCCAATGCAAGTCCATCGACAATGCAGGATGAATGGTATCGCCTTGTAAATGATTACCCCTTTAAAAAAACCTCCAAATCTGACAGGCATACATCCCGCACAGCCGCCAGTCTCACACCGCATACATCCTGCCTATGGAGTGCATTTCTTATGAACCTGAGAGGGCATAAAAGTGACAGTGAAATAAATAAAGCATGCAGTGCTCCTTGACCCAAACGCTCAAGCAAAAGTTCCAGAATGTAGTAGAAACTTTAACAGGTCCCATGGAAGGTAAACAGACCAAAAGAAAAATAATACCAAGTGCCACATTATTAGCAGAAAATGAGCTGATATGAAGATACCAAAATGCCAGACTTCAAAGCTTTGGAAAGGGTTTTCAGAGACCACTTTCACCTGACCAGTAGTGACCTTCCACAATACCCTCTTCTAGTTTGATAAACTGTATGCTGAAACAGGCAGATTTAAGACGAATACACTATTGAGTTACAGATACAAACAGGATTACTGTTGCTTTAGCATGGAGAATTGGATTTCCATTCTTTGAGAATGACCAAAAAAAGCCTCATCACAGCTTCCAGGCACAGCTGGTATTAATTTGAACACGTCGTTCCATGTATCCTATACTTACAGCACAGCTTGTTTTCATTTACTAGATAGGAATCCACCAAGATGAAGTGATCAATGTCTGCTCCAGAAGCACATATCCCCAAAATATTTCATATATGTTTTATATTTATCTCCTCTATACTAAACCCAATGTCAAGTTAATCATAGATATAAACATCTTTCTTTGCAAATGCCAAATATGCAGCACACATGTAAGGCAGTCCCTATTAGTAGCTGCATTTAGAAAGGAACGCTAAACAATACTAAAAACATATAATTAATGCAGATACAATTTACTTGTTAAAATATTAATTACCCAAATATATTGTATTGGTAGGTATACCTTCAATATTCCACACATAAAAATATGAATGAAAACTTACTAAATATTCTACTGTGCAGAATACATATTGGAAAACCAACATCACAACTGAACGTCACTAAAAATGTGTGTAGACTTTTTTGCTATTTATAGTTTTTTTGCCATCGGAAATTAGTGAGTACATCGCTGATTTGTCTTAGTCCCAGGTCAGGTCCCCCAAAAATAAATAACATGGGTCCAGTGACCTGGGAATCCAACCCGGGTAGCTTGCAGGGCTAGACACGTCAAGGATGAGTTAAGAGGCAGTGTGAACAGGTACAGTAACCCGGGTCCCATTCACAGCATACCGAGAACTGAATCCCCGGCGCTTAGAGATGATCTCCAAGTGGCAACAGAACACCTCCATCTGCACCTATGTGCACTGAATGATGCACACAAGATGCACTGTGCAGAAACAATAGGCATGTTATTTCAGATTTTTCAGATCAACTACAGAGTTCAAAATATTATTTGAGCAATTATATTTCTGACTGATTTGATTAGAATGCTTTTAGATTACCCTTTAGAGCTTTGTATCACTGAGTGTGGGGGTTATTCACATAGAAGAGTGCATTTGCAATCTGTTCGATTATCGAATGATTGCGCAAGCATAAGGATCATACACATTTCTCCGCCTCTGTGGGTTTACAGCGGCTTCCTCAGATCTGTGGTAATTAAATACCTTTAAAAAGCCTCCATACAGCTAAAAAGATTATATCAAGCCATTTATATGTGATTGGCTATCAATAGCCATTTTCCATTTGGGCTAATTAAGTAATCTGTGGTAAACTGAATACGTGGTAATTAAATACCTTTAAAAAACCTCCATACAGTTAAAAGGATTATATCAAGCCATTCATATTGCCATTACCAGCTAATTATATAATGTATAATTCATTTATTTCTTATTATTGTCTGTATATTTATGTTTTGTTTTATAAGAATGTATTTTTTACTATGTATTATTAAAAGGGAAATATCCCAAAAGAAATAGACTGTTGTAAATTGTTTGATTGAGCAACACTTCATTCATATGGTGGAGTGATTCATTATAATACAGGTACAACCCCGATTTTCCGGAACCGATGACCCGGAACCTCTTTTAATCCAGACACATCGGGTGCCAGGGGGAAGGAAGGATTTAATGTGTTTTAACTGTAGAATAATTTGTGGGAGGGCTTAGGACGGCAGCAGAAGCAGCAGAAGGGCTTAGAAGGGAAGTGGGAGTGTATTGGAGTGTGGAAGAGCATAGTCACGCTGCGGGGTGGGGCGGCGCCGAGCTGATGAGGTGAGCCTGAGATGCGCTGCGGATGCTTGTAAGCATGATACAAGCTGCCGGGGGTTGGGGAGGGAGGAATCAAGCTGTGTGGGGTTCATGCTGCGGGGGTCTCCCTGCATTCAGGGTACACCACTGAAAATCCAGCAAAATCTGTAATCCGGCTCAGTGCTGGAACCGATGATGCCGGAAAATCGGTGTTGTACCTGTATTGGTATTTCAGGCTAAAAGAGGTTTACAGTTGCCTCATAAAGTGAAGCTGCAGCACAATCACTTCATGTCATATACATCTTTTAAAAGGAAAATACCGTTTATGAGAAAAGTCTGTTGCCATCAGATCCAGACCAGCGCTTAGGTCAGTGGCGGAACTACCGTGGGTGCAGAGGGTGCAGCTGCTATGGGGCCCGGCGGCTGGGGGGGCCCGGGCCCCATGGACAGCAAGAAAGCACCCCCTGCACCGTGACCGCCAATAAGAAGGGCTTGGGCTGGCTGTCTATGCAGTGAATCAGTCACTGCAGTATGCTGGGCTGGCCAGAGGAGAAGCCTGGCGGGGGAGGATGCCGCCGACGTGCACTGACCCGCGAGATTGTACAGTAGCGTCATCATCCTTCTCGCGGGTCTGCAGCAGCAGCAGCTCCTGCTGCTGGTATTAGTGAGCCCCAGGCCCGGCCACTTTTCTGCCTTGTGGGAGAGAGTCCGTGCACGCTATGCTGCTGCTGATGGTGTGTGGTGGTGTGCTGTGGAGAGCAGGCATCGTGAGTACTCGGTGGGTGCAGAGGGTACACACCATGTACACAGCGGCACATTTACTGGGTATCGGGGTGGGGGTGGGTAATTAAAAGGTACACAGCGGCACCTGGAAGTAATGGGGGTAAAATAGCAGTAATGGGGGTAAAGTGGCAGAGCCCAAACTCTCACTCGACCTGTCTCTCTGCCCCTAGTCTTAGTCCTCTCCTCTCTTCCTCCCTCTCTCTTTTCTCCATCTCCTCTCTCTCTCTCTGGAAGTCTTCAACCCCTCTCCCTTACCTGTGCTCTCTCTCTCTAACCCTGTCTCATCCCGACACCCTCTCTGTCAGTCTTTCTCCCCAACTCTACCTGGCACTGTTTCTCTCCCGACACACTCTCTCGCTCTTCTGGCGCCCCTCCCCCCATTGGCCCTACAATGCCCATTGGGGGGGGGGGCCCGTCCAAGATCTTGTTATGGGGCCCACATCGTTCTAGTTACGCCTCTGGCTTAGGTTATTGTTTGTTTGTGTGAGGTCTGAATCATTCATTTCAATCTGATTTTATTTCAAAATGAAAATTCTTTAGAAGCACGTTAATTACAAAATATTACTTTTTAGGGACAGCAAATTCAGTAATGACACCTACAGATAATAAGTATTAGAATGACTAAATGCTAAAGCGAAAAATTTGATCTTGGAAATCGTCTTTTAATGGAACCTTGTCTTACACTTGACCAATTTGGCAGCTGGTTGCAAATTGCAGATTGCTTTGACCATTCCTTCCCAGTTCACTTAATAATCCCAAGCATACGGCAGCTATAATGTAAAGGTCACGCACGCAGCAATGTCTCTAATGTTATTATGTAACTTTTCTGCCGTCAGACCAGTATTACAACACATGTTTGACAGCTACTGTAGGTTACACTCATCAATAATATGATGCTGCTAGTTTCAATAATCAGATATTACCATGTGGCAAAGAGTACACGACTCACATCAGAAACATTTTCTGTGATTTCAGGATTATGAAATTCCCCTTTTTCTAGTTACATTTTATCTCTGGTCATTTGCTAACTTCAGTAACACCTGCAGCCATGTAGACAAAAATTATCATAAACCCACAAATACTAATTCCTGGAAATCATAAGAACGAAGGTCCAGTAATCAATGCAGAAGTATGAAAATCACAAACAGCCAATTAGCTCACTTACGCACATGCCCAGTGGCTACAGCGCGAGTGTCATAATGAGATCGCATCCCAGAAGGATGCAACTGCAGTTTGATTTAGGGGGACACAGGCGTGTATGGACTGTTTTCAACCCTAGTCGCAATAATTCCAGCGATTTCTGCAATGCAGGCCTTTTTATGGTGGCCAGCCCTGCCCTGTGCTGGGCGGCCCCTAGAATGCAATAGTATGCAGTCGCAGTTTTGCTATTTTTTGCAATACTACAACTGCTGCTGAATCAGCCCCACATCTTCTGTAGATAATACTAAAATACCATCCTATGTCCCAGGTCCGGTGGAACTCCAATAATATGCACATAAATACCAGGAATACATTATAATACCTTAAATTCTTGATTAATCATATTCCTGATTAAATTGTTTCATAAATAAAGTATATGAAACGCTGGAATAAATTCCTTATATTGACCAGTTTTGCAGATTTCAGTGAATGCCGCCTGAAGAAGGGAATTAAATCCAGAAAGCTTGCACACATGGTACCTTCATGATTGTTATTTGATAATCCCTCTGGGTGCTGCCAACTGGAACTGTCTGTATGCTTTTTAATGGCTTGGCACCGCACTATGGCTTGGCACCGCACTAGCTGTATTCCCAGAATGGGATAGAGGAGGGTGCCGGCCTAATGGAAATTTTGTGTGTGTGTGTGTGTGTGTGTGATATACAAAATCTTGGGTGCGGCCTGGCACAAAACCTTTGTCACTGGCCTTGACAAAGGGGTTTCATAACTTTAAACTTTGGCCCTATGTTTGTGACCACCATTTGAATACAACTTATTTCAAGACTCTGAGCGCCACTATTTCCACACACACACATACACACACACACACACACACACACACACACAGTGACGTGCAATGACATTGTCGTGCACTCTTAATATTATTTCTGAAAAGTTACTTTTCTTATAGTAGGTCATTAAAAATGTGTTCATACCTTGTAAATATTAAAGGACTAGTTACACCTTATCAGAACTACCTTATTTTATCAAAGATCATTTTGTTTTTAATTTAATTCTCTAATAAACATTTGTAATATTGGTATTTTCAGGAGCATCACTGAGCCCTGTGATACCCGGAGCACATTCAGTTCTTCCTACATCCAATGAAGGCATGCTGGTAAATATGGACGTAGCCAACTGAACCTCTTCATGGGTGTGTTGGTGTGTGTCATGGGCATGTAGCCAGATTCACTCCTTCTTCTAAGTTGTGTGTAGATCTACTGTGTGATTATGCCATTTGATTGCATAAAGTGTTATTATTTTGAGTATTTTATGCAGCACATAAACACTACAATTCGCACTTGCTTATTAATTATTATGAACAAACTTCTGGACCATTTGGCTATTATAAGAATAATAACCTTCAGCCATTTTACTGATTGACATAGGTATAAATATGAAAAACTTTGTTTTATGTAAAGTTTGATGGGATTTGCTTTCAAATTAGAGATGTGCGGATTTGGTTTTACTCGGATTTACTCGGTTCTCAAATTGGGATCGTATTGGCTATCCAAAACATGTGACAGTCGATAGCCAATATGATCCAGATTTGAGAACCGAGTAAATCTAAAACCGTACCGCACATCTCTAATTTAAATCGCAAGCACAAAATACTTCCTTAGTAATGGTTCATATGCAGGGTTGGACTGGCCCCCATTGGGTCTTACTAGCTGCAGGCCCAGCTTCTCCTCTAAAGATCACATAGATCAGGCATGTCCAACCTGCGGCCCTCCAGATGTGCTAAAACTACACACCCCAGCATGCCTTGCCACAATTTTTCTATAAGGGGATGCTAGAATGATGGCAATGCATGCTGGGATGTGTAGTTTCAGCACATCTGGAGGGCTGCAGGTTGGACATGCCTGACATAGATTATACATATTACAGTTTACTGCACAGGACTATAGTCTATTTTCTGCAAGGAATTGCTGTTATTAATATGGTACATGATAATTCACGCATTAGCAGTAATTTCTATAGAAATGTATCAAGGGGTACAGCCTATGCACTCTCTAGTACTTAGCCAAACTAATGTAGTGGCTGCCCTTTTTCCTTTTTGGAGACTTCCCACACCCCTAAACGTGGCACCTTCCATGGCATTCATTAATTTATGATACCCGAGGATCACATATCTGTTGTTTTAACACCGTCGTTTGCATAGTAACATGTAAAAGGTTGAACTTACTTGTGCTGCCAATATAAGAAACTATTATTTTGCACCCCCCCCCCCCCCCCCCCATCCATCTCTCTCTTGTCTCTTCCATCTCCCTTTGGTCATAGTAGCAGTAGAGTACTGTTCCCGATTCGGGTAAATAAGGGTTTGCCTTTGTTGGGAAGGCAGAAATTACTACATTTACAAATGTAAAGTATATTTCCCACTGTATGAAGCAAAAGCTGTACAATTGTTGCAAAGTAAACATCACCATTATGTATATGTTCACATGTGATGATGTGTACTGTATGTCATTTATATTAATTTTAATTTGTATTTTAAAAACATGGCTCGTAGTTTTAGGTAAAAAATACAAGTAATATTAGTGTGGTATGTTAAGGCCAGACACTGTGTAGTGAGACAGTGAAGCTAATTTGATTTCACCTTATGTCAAAAATAAATGTACTGTCAATGAGTCAGTGCTGGCTTTGTAACCATGACTAATACCAGAGGACCATTAATAAGAAACTGACAACAGCTATAAAACTGTTTCCAACTCGAATGAGAATCGCCGATCTACAATGAACAGAAAACTATATACAGTTACATATATACAGTATACTGTATATATGTAATGTATATCAGCATAAGAATTCAGAGGATTTAAATAAATAGAAACTTGGATTAATCTTACATGTATTTTCTTGTTTTGTAATGGAAACATTGGTTGATTGCTCATTGGACATTATTGATCAAGAGCAAAAGCTTTTCTTCCCTGCTTGTAGCATTGCACACCTATCCTCCTGTGATTTGTAAAGCTATACTGAATTTGTGAGAAGTGCAATGTTATAATAGATGGAAAGCCAGCATTGGACAGATAAGGGTTGGACCATGTTGACCACAGGAAAATCACAATGATGCATCTAATTCTTGGTATGAATGCTACGGTATCATTTTGTAATTCAATTATTACAATTACCATTAAGGATTGGAATTTGTGTATATTTGGGGAAAATCTAATTTTTTTCCACTTATCTAGATATATTAGTATACACTTAATAGGGTTGATTCAGTTTCATGTGACTCTCATGTGCGTACTTGCAATACCAATGTGACTCGCAGAGTTTTGTTTGCAGCTCCATAGTTGTGGGGCCGTTGGCAGCATCAGCAACTTGCCCCCCCAGCATGTAATTAAATTGGACCCAATTTGTAAAGTAGCTCAATGTCTCCTTACTTTATTATCACGAGTTACATAAGACACACTAAGATCCGAAAGTGCAGTTCAAGTTAATAAAGGGTGTAGTCCACACATGATAACAGGGATAACTGGTAGGTGTTGATTCACTGGCTCTTATTCTGATTGAGTCGGACGGCTGCGTGTTCGGTCGGACGGCCGATGTATTGTGTTTGTGCAAGGCATTGAGGCAGTGAGGCATTTCTGCGAATGTGCAAATGCCTCACACGTCCGAACACAGCGTGAATTCCGTGCAGAAATTGATCGGTCGAAACTATCCGAGCAGGGGGTGGAGAGGGGCATGAAGGGCTGTTTGGGCTCATTACGATATGCGCACTCCCCACGTTTCATGGGCGTTCCCTTGAAATTGCTGGGCGTACGTATGGTAATTCAGCCGTGACACACATGTGGGGGGCGGA